>NW_017729022.1:61305141-61317103 GCF_001723915.1 Gavialis gangeticus
AGAAGTTCCCTAAACAAAAGGCAACCCCCCCCCCCCCCAAAAAAAAAAGCCCCAGAACTTTGGGTGTGACTTTTTTACATCCATTATCCTTTTGCATATGGCTGGTACAGATGCTGGAGACTCCTGCAATTCCACTGAAGGCTAGCAGCCCTCATGAGTAGGCTTGGCAAGCCTAGCAGGTACAAGAGTGCAGAATATGTAGCAGCTTGCATGACTTCTGCACGACCTCCAGTGGAATGTTAGGAGTCTCATCCATGCATTTCATCAAACCTTAGTATGTCTTAAAGTTGTCCAAACAAGGCATGAAGAGATTAACTCCTTCACTGGAGATGACGGATGACAATGCAGCTAGGATCAACTGTTGCTCAATGTCTGCATGCTAATTTTCACCACTCCTCTTTTTTCTTTTAGGATCTCTGATTATACCAGTTGACCTAGCTGAGGACTCTATAGCACCTCTTGATGGAAGGTGATCTAACTCTATAAAAAGGGCAATAGTGTACGTTGGTTTGTAGGTGTAGAAAGAGGGTTGGTGTTCCCTCCTGCTATTTTAAGAGAAGGCTGGCAGTAGGAGAAGCAGCCTGCAGGTGTGGCATGAGCCAATTAGAGAGTCACCTGACCAGAAGGGGGCTGGGATTGAGGCATATACGCCCAGAGCTGGTCAGGCAATCTAGCCCTGAGGACCACCAAGAGAGAGAGGAGCTCTTAGGTAACACTGGAGTTGTTACCAGCAATTCTGGAGGTTTGAGGAAGGGACTAAAGGAAGTAAAGGTGACCTGGGACCCAGAGGGGGAAAGAGCTTGAGCCCAGAAGGGACCGAATAGGCAGGGCCAGAGAATCTGGAGGTCTGTAGCCCAGATGGGGTGAGTGTCAGCTGGGCCAGGGAGCCTGACAGTGTCACTGGCCCAGGAGCGGGACCAGGGTCCAGAGACAGGGGCCGAAGTCTGAGGAAGGCCACAACTGAAGACTGGCAGGACCAGGGGCCCATGAGTCTGGATGGGAACTAGGAGCAGGGCCAGGGCCCAGAGAGAGGGGCCAAAGACCAGGGATCACAGCCAAAGATCAAGGGGGCCAAGAAGCCTGTAGCCCAGGAAGGGTGAAGATGAAAGCTGGGAGCCTGTAGCTCAAAAGAGGCATATGTCAGCAGGGCCAGGGGGCTTGTATCCCAAGAGGGGTGTTGGGAACAGCACAGAAAGAGAGGAACAAGTATCACCTGCGAGGCATGGGCGTGGGTATTGTGGAGGATGGAGTCCATGTAATTCACCCTTAAGGCAAAGAGTGGAGACACCTGAGCTCAGAAGTGTAAAATCAGGCTTGGGAAGCCCTGAGGCAAACTCTCTTTTTCTAAAAGATAATAACATTAAGGTGTGGTAGGAGAGGAGAAGAGGAGATTGGCTAAAGAGACAGCAGGTTGGCAAGGGCTGAGTGGGGCTCCAGGGGCTACCTCTGGAGTTGAACCTGGTTACAGCAGAAATATGGTTGCATATACCAGGTACCCATATGGGATCAGTAGTCATATAAATGCTAGAAGAATGAACTAAGGGGATATAACAATTGGACTTATTCTTTTGAGACCCATGGCCTTTACTCCTTAGAGAAGTCTTTTGGGGCATATAAACCTCACACTAACCTCAAAGCAATTAATTCTTGAGTCCAAGAGCTATGCTGACTGCACTTGGAACAGGTGGGAAAACAGCATGACCAGACTGAGGGGGGCAGGACAGTCCAGGAAGAAGGGTAGAAAAGGCAAGGATCCAAGGATTAGGTTAGTGTGCTGAAAAAGAGCAAAGAACTAAGCAGAATTTAAGATGGACTAAAAAGCTCCAATCTGAGATGGGTGGATAATGCTAATTTTTTTTAGTCTTGTTGAAAGATACCAAACTCAGGGCTGCTGAATTACTGCTCTGAAGGGAGAAGAGCGAGGCTAGAAAGGAGCCCAGGAGGAAGGACAGGATGTCCTGAGGGGTGGTGGGGTGGGAAACCTTCTCGCCATCCAAAGATTCTTGGATCCCAATGGCCTAATCACTCTTTCCCTACCCAGAGCTCGCCTATCACAGGCAGAATACTCCTAGCTCAGGTCCTTCCCTACCTTGTCTTCCTCTTTACAGGACAGAACCACTCTGTCATGTCTCTGTCTTCCAGTATCTGATCTCCAGTTCCACCTCAGTTTGCTGTGACTGGCAGAGAGAAGGGATTGGTTCTCCATCAAAACAGTCTCTGATTTGTCCCCAGACTGCTGCCTTCAGGCCCCTGCTTGACAGATAGCAGTCCTTTTAAGCTCCATTCCAATGCTGAATATCACTGTATCTTACCCGGATATGGAAGTCACTGAGTTCCATGCACTTGCACATCTCCAGAAAGTACTTCACCCCCTCCTCATCCAGGATCATATAGACTGGGATCCGGCGCTTGTGTGCTGCATCCACAATATCCTGGAATATGTCTCTGTCAGTAAACAGGTCCATTACCACTGCAATGATCTGGAAGTGCGGAGAAGGCAGAGAGAGGAAAAGAATGGATAGAGGTTGGGATAGGGGTACATCACACTGTTTTAAACCCAGAGGGTAGAGGTGCAAGGCCACTCAGGCAGAATATGTTTAGGGCCAACTAAAGTATATGGAAGCACATGCCTGAACATATCCAGCCACCTCATTACTGTACATCCAAGTTCCCAATCCCCGCTGTACATGCAAGGGGCTTGTTGGTTCTTGTTGGGAGCTCTCCTGTCTATTCCAGGGAATGGTGCTGTTCAGAGTCTTAAAGAACATCAAAGGCCGATCAATTTTTGTCTCCACAATGACACCTTTCTGCCAAGTTGGTCTCACAGTGGTTCACCAACACCACATAGAAAACCAAAGCTCCACCACTCAGCAGGAGGCGAGTACACAAACCATAGGGAGAGAAGTCAGAGATTGCTAGGAATATGGGGTTTTTCATTCTTCTGTTCTAGAGATGTCCTGTAAACACCCTGCTGCCTGGACTAGGTTCATAAGGAATATATTCCTAATCTGACCTATGGTGCTCAAATGCATCCAGCTTGTTTGGAATGAAGGACAGGATTTGATCTCCAGGTCTGTGAGCATTTGAAGGTGCAAGTATCTCCATCCTCAAATACCCAAGACAATAAAGTTTTCAAAAATAAAACCCAGAAGCATTACAAAGAGTGGGAGACAGATGCTGCCTAAAGGGGTGAGGGCGGGTGGGAATGGGTGCCTCATCCTCCCATCAACTACCTCCTAATCCTAGGGTGATCATAATAATATGAGAGAAATCTGGGATGGGGTAAGGAAATCCACAATGGGGGCAAAGGGGCTGGTGCATGCATGTATACACATATACACACACAGCCCTGACCCTGACCCCGTGACTCCTATACATAGCCCTGCCCTAACTCCAACTCTACTGCGCAAGCAACTCTGCTCACAGCCCAGAGGAGTTCGGATCAGGGAGCAACCCGGCTCCTGACTTGGGAACTGCATGTGCAAGGGGGTTCCCACCAATCTGGGATTTTTCTTCAATTTTCTTCAACAGCTGGGATGCTGAGACAGCCTCCGAAATCCGAGACTGTCCTGGCCAATCTAGGACATATAGTCATCCTAGCTAATCCCCCTCATGCCCTGCACATTACCAACAGTGGCCCTGGCTTTGGTTCTAGGAACAGGGAAGGGAGAGCAGCAGCAAAGGCACAGCCATGGTGGCCAGAGGTCTGTTGCTAATGACAGATATGTCATCTCTTTTTAGCCACCAACATGCTTGTCAAGCAGCCAGAAAACTCACAAGTTTTGGGTAGCAAAAAAAGGGAAATTACATCATCCCCAGCAACAGCAATGAACCTCTAGCTGCTGCTGCTGTACTACTGCAGGGAAGGTGCAGGGGGGGACAGTTCTGCCCAAGAAACAGTAGTGGCCAGTTATGCCTCTGATCAAACCACTCCCTCCTTCCCACTACACACCTTTGTATAAAATTGAAAGAAATGCAAAAAGCTACATGCATATGATAAAACACAGAAGTCTAAACATTCAGAGATGATACGTAATATGTAACCACAGCAAAGGAAGTTATTAGTGTTCTTCACAATAGACAAAAGGTGATCTGAACTTCCTCTTCTCCTTCTTCAGTCTCCCCCCAAATTTTACAAGCATTAGAAATATCAAGTCCTGACTTGCCCCGTTTTCATGAAAGTATGTCCTTAGCCTTTGGAAGGCTGTGAATAAAGGAGTCTCCTGTTTTCCTGGTCTCATTTACATATGGAGGAGGAAGTCAACTTAGGTAGGAGGTCTTGGTCTGCCCACAGTAACAGGGAACAGAGGCTGCTTACAGACATTACCTGCACCCCCCTCCATAATGGCGCTTTATTTTAAACCTGGCATACTCCTGCGCCAAAACCAGCACATACCCAAAAGAGGCATTATGTTAATTGGACCTGACTCGCAACGTCTGTATAGATCAGGCGCTTTAGTGGGGCATTTTTTGGAGTTTTTATCTAATAGCTGATTGAATCAGCTATTAAATAAAAATGCCAAAAAGCCCCACTGAAGCGCCTGATCTATACAGAAGCTGTGGAGCTGGGTTGAACTAATGCTCTGCTTCTTCCAGTAAAGTGCATTTTGGTTTTTTAACATCTGTAAGCAGCCAGAGTTACCTAACCAAGTTTTAAATTCTTGGGCCTCCATTACACAGAGGTCAACCAAGAGGGGTTAGAGTAGGGGTGGGCAAAATGTGGCCTGCGGGCCAGATGCGGCCTGCCAGGCCATTCTATCCAGCCTGTGGGGCCCCTAAAAAATTTAGAAAATTAATATTTATCTGCCCCTGGCTGCCTGTCATGTGGCCCTCAATGGCTTGCCAAAACTCAGTAAGCGGCCCTCCACACGAAATAATTGCCCACCCCTGGGCTAGAGGTAGCACAAGTGGGCTTAAATAGAGTTAATGTACAGATCAGGTAGCCTGTTTAACTTCAGCACAAGGTTGGATGAAATGCAGCACAGAGGGAAGTAATCACAGGATAGGAAATAATCCTTACCAGAGACCCCTTTCCTTTGAAAGTGCCTTTAAAACAAACTGGATCTGGGAAAAAAAGATGCCAAAGCAGACTCACTTGAGCTCTCTTCTCCCTGAACATATAGACAGATCAACCCACTTCCCAGGACCATTGCTCCACTAGGCACCTTCTTAGGCAGAGCATTGCATATCCTCTTCTTTGTTAAAAAAAAAATAGCTGCCACTGTAATTGGGCTGAACATACCTACCACTGATATGTAAATTCTTGATATAGATGAGCTGTGATTAGAAAGCGCATAAGCTACAGACAGGCAGCCATCTGCATGACAGAGGCCTAATCATGGCCAGCCAGTGGTAATGGCAATACACTGTACTGCCATTAAATATAATATTGGCTTGCAATCGCTAGTGCAACAGTTAAGACAAAAAGGTATGGCATTAGTACTATGCAGCATAACATGAAAGACTCAGATCCTATTCACATTCTTATAAGGCTTGACCTTTATAGGCCCTGCCTACATTAGAGAAACATTAGGCAATTTTCTCACTGTTGCCAGCACTGATTCAGGTCCAGCATTAGCAGGAGTAATGTCAAAAGCCTGCCAGTTGCTTTCCTGACATTCTAAGTAATGCTGTAAGTTGCTGTAGTAGCTACAGCAGTATTGTCTACCCTGTAGCTCACAATCATGTTAATGCCAATGGAGCTGAACCAGCCACATGGGAATTTTTTAGGGAAATATCCTGTGCATTTTTATTTTATTTATGGAATTATTTGATTCATATGCTTCCCTCAAAAAAATGCTTAGGGCAATTTACAATAAAAACAAGATTCATTATCAAAGCAGACCAAATATTAAAACTAATTAGAAAGTAATAAAACAATGCCCCAAACAATGCCCCAGAATCTTACCCTGCTTGGTGCAGGGCTGTCCAAATAAAAAGGTCTTACAGCACTTCTGGAAAAAGTTCACAGGCTCTGGCATGCCTCAAAGGAGAGTGAGTATCAAAGCTGAGATGGAATCACCAAGAACAACCTCCCACATATTTTAATTATTTTTGCCAAACAAAGCTGGGTTACAGATGTTACTTGCATGAGGTTGCTTTTGGCTGACCTTAGGGATTGCAATGGAACATAAGGGAGGAGGTATTCCCTTTACGTATCTGGGGCCCAGGCCATTCAGGGCTTTATGGATCAAAATTAGCACCTTGAATTGTGCCCAGAAAGCTACTGAAAGCCAGTGCCAACTCTGGAGCACTGGAATACAGGACCCCAGGGGAACACGTACAAGATTAAACTATAACAAACTATGCTCCCTTGGCTCCTGAATATAAGCTTCAATATCAAGGGAGGGTGGATTGAGGGCATTGGGGTATACAGGGGTATTACCATTCTTTAATTTATGCACATTAACTTCATATTTTCGATCAATTTATCTTAATTTCTTCAATGATTCACTATTCCTGATTGAAGCAGAATAGCTATTTTTGAAGCAGATTAAACAAATCTGGGCTTAGAGTTTAGAGTATCCACATAATCTGGAATAGTCATTCTGCTTTAAATATACAAATAATACAAATGAGTTTTCCTTCGTAAACAAGCCATATCTTGCATTCTACTTCCTCCACTTGGGATAAACTGCTTCTTGTTCACAGGGGCTACCTCAAGCCTTAGTGAAGAAAATCACTTTGTCTTGCAAAACAAAATTACAGTACAAGAAACTCAGCATCATGGCAGGATGCTTTGGGCTCCTCAGTTAAACTCCAGGCTCAAGTTCTCCAGCAAGCTGCACGACTGTAGGATAAACCCATGAAAAATGGGACAACAGGGCACCATTATCTAAAGATTACACCACCCCTATAGCACTGTTACTGCCAAGGCAGGATTACTTGGCAGTCTCCTTATATTACCTGGAAAAGCCACAATGTAGAGCAAATATGAGGGTTTATCCCTGCCCAAAGTTACCCCCCATCTATATTTGTACCATAGGGATATTATCACTTGTTTGTGTAATGCCATAGGTATATGCCTGGCTCTTTCTAGACATATAAAGAATTGATGAAAATCTCAAAATGGTGAGGAAACTTTATTAATGTATATTTGTAAAACACTGACATGCCTTAAGCCTTAGACATACTGGTATGCCAAGTATTATTTCCACCTATTTAGTCTCATGGTCTGCTCCCTTGGGCTGAGGAAAAAGAGAAATCATCTCAGGATTTAATTTCCTAGGGTCAGCTCAGATGAGCTCAGCAGGCCCATTTATCCAAAAAGGGCCATTACATGTTTACTTGTGGTTAAGCACGTGAGCACCTTCGGGCTCAGAGGGGCACAAGCTTCCTAGTTTGCCCAAATCAGGAGAAGAAAAGCATTTGGGTTGTTGGACACAACTGCAGAAATAAAGGCCATTTTCATCACCCAGCCTCTTGCATAGAATTTTAACACTGATGTAAAAGTGGCTGGCTGTACAATGCTACCACATCAAAAAGAAAGCATTTTACAGCCACTTTGCACCAGCTAGTTAATGATGCATACAATAAAGAACTGTAATCCAGCACACAGTATCCATATGTGTGCATGGGAGGGGCAGAGGGAATACAGCCAGGCAGTTGAATAGTGCACAGGTTAATATCTTTCTGGAAAAATGCTCCCCATCTCTCACTGCAGATTCATTTTGCAAATCATCGTGTAGGACTTATGTATATTGGGTGACTGATTAACCCCACCTCTAGCAGATAGCAGAATGGGTATGAGGCAAGATTAAGCAGCTCCCCAACTTGTCACCTTTCTATAAGCAGCAAATACAGGAAGAATTTGGGTAAAAGGAATAACTGTTTGAACTGGGACTTTTCCTTGAATCATCACCTTGACATGGCCAATGCCTTCAATAGGTCCCTGTTCCCAATAGATCCCTGTTCCTTAAAAGCCCTTGGAATTTTCCTGTTGCTTTATTTTTTAGGCACAGAACCAGTGTCGCAACTGAGAACTACCTTACTCCAAAGACAAACATTAGCAACAATTATGCATTGTTGTGCTTCTGGCTATTTAGCAATCAAAAACCAGAGACAGAGCGAGCAGTCAAACCACACTGTAAAACCCTATAAACAAACTAAGCTACCTGTACTCATGGAGTTTAAACAGACTGAAAGTATCAGGAAGAGAGCCAGCTGAAACTTTCAATGGGCTGGGCCACACAATCAGACTTGGATAGCACAAATTGAGGGATGGCATAACAAATCCCATTTACAAGGTGAAGCCCAGGCCTGGACACAAATTGTTAGTTGAACCCCTTTGGCAAAACTTATAGTACTATTTGCAATCAAGGCTAAAAACAGACAACTGATTTGATGCAGCCCTGATTAGGTTCAGATATGACTGGCATCAAAACAGGCCCAACCATTTATGCATTAGGCTTAAATGACAGTGCAGTCAATATCCCCTGCAGGGAAGCAATGTGTTAATTTGAATCATTCACAGGTACTTAATGCAGGACATTGCACTTAGTGACCTGTAAGGGCTCAGGTTTGAGGTGAGACAAGATACTCATAGAATCAGAGAGAAGCAGAGCTAGAAGGGACCTCCAGGAGTAGGATGACCATACATCCCAGTTTGGCCAGGGCAGTCCTGGATTTCGTAGGCCATCCCAGCCAGTAAGAATGGAAACAAAAGTCCTGGATTGGCACTACCCTACCTGCAGTGCCTGGCACAGCTCCTCCTGAGCAGAAGCTGGAAGTGGCGGGTGGGCAGGGCTGGCCACAGCTCCCCCTGCCTGGGCACCAATTGGCTGGAGGGGAGGGGGCCTATTTGATGTCCTCAATGTATCACGGCAATGCCGCCAGTCTCTTTGGGCCACCTGTGGATGGTGGCCAGTGGTGAGCATAGCGCCCGTACCCCCGATGGGGTGCGGGCAGGGACCTGAAGTTAAAACCATCCCCGAAGGGGTGAGTCCCACTGGTCATCGAGGTCACTGCAGCGAAGGACGACCAGCACCAGAAGACATCGAATAAAACACTTCGGAATGGGGATCCTTCTTGGCATCCGGCGCTCGCTGTCTTCTGGCGGTTAAAAAAAAGGGGAGGGGGCAGTGTCCCTGATTTCCATAAAAATAACCTGGTCACCCTATCCAGGAGTTATCTAGTCCAACCCCCTGCCTGATGGGGTTGTGAACCAAGCTGGTTGCCTGGTTTTAGCTCAGTCTGGTGTTACTGGACCACCCTTTTGCAGGGGAAGGGGGAGTTCAGTCTCTGTAGCTCTGATCCTGAGAAGCATTATGCAGTTGCTGAACTCATGTGTAAAAGTAATTGTACAGATTTTAGCAAGAGTAATCATACTTGTAAGCACACATAGACTGCAGGAAGAGCCTGTGTTTCATCATTACCCTGGCCTCACCCCCATTTATTCATCTCCACCTCGTCTGTCGTCAATCATAGATCTGAACGGCAAAGCCTTGAAGGAAAGGGATTGTCTTTTTTTACTGCGTGTGTGTGAGTGCATAGCAGTGGGGCCTAGATCCCAATTAAGGCCCTTAGCTGCTATTGGAATTTAAATGAGAAAAAAATATAATCAGACTTAATAGCATTAGGCCATCCAAGTAAAGTTGCACGATTCTGATGGTGTGACTGCACACCCAGAGAGGATGTGATATAGAAACCTGTGGCTAAGTGCCCTCTTGTGCAGGGGTGGATCCAGAGGGGGTACACTGGTGCACTTGCACTTCCCCTTTGATTCCTGCTCAACTCAAAAGTTAAAAGCCAACTGCCTGGCAGCAGAAGCAGCAGAGGAGTCACTTGCCTTCATGGCTTATCATCATCAACCTGAGCCCTTCTAAACTACTCATTCCACAGGTGTTAACAACCCTCTCTTCTTTTTACTGGTCTGGATGCTTCACCAAAGCTAGCTTTTTGTCTGTAAGGCCGCTGCTAATGAAGATATTTTAGTGCTGCAGACAGGCCTGTAGTGTATTATTAAAGATTCTAGTTCCTTTTTAACTGGAAAAAATGTGTGTTGTTTCCTATGTGAGACTGCAGTTCACCCTCTGCACCCAGCTTTGCAACTTTCTAGATCCGCCCCTGCCTGAGGGAGCTGTGAATCAAGTGGATTATCTTGTTTTCAGCCCAAGCAACTGTGTATCAGGAGAGGACAAGATGCAGGGACCCACAACTCAGTGCTAGCCTTGGCAGTGACAGATCCAGGTGGTGGTGGTGGGGCAGGGGGAAAACACACTGGTGCACTTGCATGTCCCCCTTTGACTCCTGCTCCATCCAGAGTTGATAGCCAACTGCCTGGTGGTGGCAGCATTTCTAGGCAGGCAGCACTGAGGGAATCACTTGCCTTAATGGATCATCATTATCATAGACTCAAGTCAACTCTTCATTCCACAGGTCTTAACCACCTTCTCTCCTTTTTTAATGGTCTGGATGTGACATCCATAAAACTAGCCTTTGTTCTGCTGTGCTGTTCCTGGTCATGAGACTCCCATTTCACAGCCTGGAAGATTGTTCTGAACTTATTCCAGTAAAGTGCTATTTATTTTTGTTTCATTCTTACACTGACTAACACAGCCATTGGCTCCTGGCATATTTGGAAAGCTCCTAGTTTCTTTGTAACTGGGGACAAAAGTATGCTGTGTTATATGTGCGGCTGCACCTCATCCTCTGTATCCCCCTCTCTGAACAGTCTAGTTCTGCCCCTGCCTGAGGGAGGGCTGGAACCAAGTCAGTTGTCTCATTTTCAGTCCAAGCAACTGTGCACCCCAAGAGGGCATGAGATACAGGGACCTGTGGCTCAGCACCCTCCTGGACAGCACAGAGTCACTTGACTTCATGGCTCATTATCATCCCCCTGAGCCCTTCCCCAGTTTTCTTCCTGCACCCTTACAGAACAAGAGATGTGGAGACCCATCTTATCCAGGGGGTGATAAAGGGGGTGGGAAGGGACTACCGACCAATGGTTTTGATTCCTGCTCCACCCACAACTGAAAACCAACTGTCTGAAAGCAGCAGTAGTGTGTTTCTAGCCAGGCAGTGCAGAGGGAGTCACTTGAGGGTAGTGGTGATGCGTAGGGGGTACACGGGGATGCACATGCACCCTGAGAGCGCTGGTGCACCCCCTGACAGTCAACATTTCCTGCTTAGGCGATGGGCAGGCAAGAGTACTGGTGCTCCCCCTGAGAGCACTGACTGGGGAGTGGGGGCACCAGAAGTGCTCCTTGCAGCCCATCGTGGGAGGGGTTCCCCTGCAGCTAACTGCACAGACCCAGACGTGCCAGTGGCACGACTGGCCGCACAAGGACTCCCGACAAGGTGATCAGCTGTGGGGGACGCCCCCCCAAGTTGCTGACTGGCTGCTGGGGGAGCAAGTGCCCCCCCTCCCCAACTCTGGAGCTACCAGCTGCCTATGAGGGTGGGCTTACACCAGCATTTCTGAAACAGCAGGTCATGTCCCAGAAGTGGGTCACAAAAAATATATGAAAGGGTCTGCGAGCAAACTTTAAGAACTGATTCTCCTTTAAAGAAGAAAAACATGGGTGGGGGGGGGAACTCACAGCTCAGCTTGCAAGGGGCAACGCACCCACACGGGTTGGGGGTGGAGGTAGCAGGTCAGGAGTGGGGGACTGGGCATCCATGTGTACAAATGGGTCCTGGCACAAAAAAGTTTGCAACGCAGGAGGAGACGATGGCTTGTGCCGGGTGGGCTGGATCGGGACGACTCGCCAGGCTCCTGCAGCTCGTGGCCCGGGGCGGAGCAGGGAAGCGGCTCGGCGGCGCCACGTGGCTCCGCAGCCGCCGGGCCGGGCCGGGCACGTACCTTGCGCGCCTGCTGGATCATGGTCCGCGCCACCTGCTTGAGGTGCGGGGTGGCCTCGTCCTTGCGCGGCTGCGTGAACAGCTCGACCCGGCCGAGGCCGCGGTAGAAGGGGCGCTCGGTCCAGCCCAGGTCCAGCGGCGGCACCTCGGTGTCGGAGCG
>NW_017729022.1:61317271-61326033 GCF_001723915.1 Gavialis gangeticus
CGGCCCGCAGCGCCGGCAGCTCGTGGGTGGACAGGAAAGGGGGCAGCTGCAGCTCCTGCAGGTGCTGGCCGTACGCCGTCTCGCCCCGCGCCACCAGCGCCTCCAGGGCGCGGCGACGCTCCTCGCTGTAGTAGAAGCCGGGCTGGGCCGGCGACAGCCGCTCGTTCACGTGCGCCTCGTCCAGGCATCCCAGCTGCGACTCAGCCATCTTCCTCCCGGCCGCCCTCCTGCACCTGGAGCCAGCGCCAGGGAGGGGCCGCCTCACCTGGTTGAAGCCCCGCCCCGGCCCGGCCCTGGGCCGCACTGGAGCCTCTCCCCGGTCCGGGCCTGCGGTGTGTGAGGGAGCCGGGTGGCCCGTCACGGGGGCCGGTTGGAGAGGCTTGATGCTGCCTCAGGCAAGGGGAGGTCCCTCCAGCCCTACCCCTCTCTGTGACCCCTGAGAACAAGAGGAAGGGGCACCCAGGGGAGGGGAAGGTGGCAGGGCCGGCTTTCCCATTGTGCCTGGCCTGAGTTAGGCCAAGCTCCAGTGCCAAGGGGCCTCCCGAGGGCTGGGCGGGGAGGAGACTGGGCACCATTGGGCCACTTTCTCGCCCCTTGTCTGTTCGCATCTTGTGGGGTGGGGAGTTTCACTGGGGAGCATCCACTGGTTCCTGGGATGCATTTGAGGGGGGCCAGTGTGCTCTGCTTGGTGTCGTACCTCACTGCGCTCATTTTGACCTTTCACTCCTGACCTTGCTTTGTCTTTGAGTTGTCCCAAGCAATCAGTGATACGCTGTTAGTGGCCCCCCTCTCGCAGGGGGCTTTGGCCTGTGCTCCAGCATAGTGTATCAAAAGGCCAGGCCCCACCAAGTCCCAGGACTCCCTGGCACACTAGCCAAGCTACCCACCTACCTGACCAGGAAGGACACTGTGGGGCCATTTTCCTGTCTCTGGTCTGTTCACATCTCCAGCAGTTGCACTGAAAAGCATTCACTGGCTCCTTGGCTTCATTTGATAGCCAGTGGGGGCTGTCCAGCATGCTCCGCTGGGTGTCTCCCCTTGGCGCACTCGTTTTGGACTTATGACCCTCACTCCTGTCCGTTTTTTTTTTTTTGTTCCAAGCAACCAGTGCCCTTAGTGGCCCCCACCCCCAACAGAGCTAAATTGGTGGGCTTTTGCCTATGTCACAGAATGGCATATCAAAAGGTCCGACTGCTGGATGACCCAGCAAGAAAACCCCCTGTAATGGGGCCTTCTCAGGGCTGATTTTCCTATGGCCCACCCACTTGTTTCTGGGCAAACCACCTGCCTTCTCACCTGCCATGCCTTGTTGTTAGTTGATGTTAATAAAGCAAGAGGCTGCCCATTACTTGCCCCGATGCTAGAGGACGCTATCTACAGCTCCATTCCTCCCCTACACTGCAGCCCACACCTTGCAGATGGCATCCAGATGTTGTCCATATCACCAGCCCCATGCTGGGTCCCAGAATCCTACCAGTTGAACCCCACTTAGATCTCTCCATTCAGGCAGCCCATTCTGCCTTCATTCCCAGCTGCATAGCTCTCCGAGCTGCTCCCCCTTACAAGTGTGGTCTCCCCAGGACCTTTGGCTACTAGCCCTGGCCCACCTCCAAGCCAGTTGGTACCCCAGGCCCTCAGCTCTGGGCATTCCTCATGGTGGCCCTAGCATTGACTCATCAGGGGATGTTCAAACAAGTTTTTGAGTTTATGGCCTCACACTGTCTCTCTGGGGTCCACCTTCCAGACCTTATAAAAGGGGTAACCCACCCAGCTGTGGGGGCTAGGGTTAAGGTGCCCTCACCCACCTTTCACCAGGGAGGTAACTGGCCTGGCACTTCCTGGGGGCTCCCACGCCACTGAGAGCCCCACCAGGCCACCCACTCCCAGCAAGGTGCAGTTTTAGGTCATGCCCAGGACCAGGAGCCTCCGGATGATACCAGCAACCAGGTGATGTTGTTGCCTAACCTCCCAGCAGCAAAATGCCCTGTTTATATGGGCAGCCCTGAATCCAAAATGGCTGCCCTCATCAGGCACCGGCCGGCTGCTGTCTTCTGGCCCTTAAAGTGGCAGGCACCTACAGTGCCCTGCCACCCCCCGGCATAAAACTGTGCTAATAAGCAAAAAGAGACGTGGAGGGAGAGGACAAAAAACAAAAGCTACATATATAAAAGACCCTATCCAGGAGAGTGCAGGTGCTTGAATTTGGCAAACAAAACAAATAATGATAAACATCTTGCCAGAGAGAGAAGAGGACATAAGACAGAGGGGGTGGGGAAGGGTTGCACAAGTATAAATACAGGATTTGGGAGACCTGCCCCTCACAGAGATCTAGGGAAGTGTGACTAACATAGGGTATCTCTTGTCTCAACATAGAATAAACTTCACCAAATTGGACCGACTGTTAATCAGACCAACTTGTGTGCTGTCCAATGACAATACACCTTTCTGAGCTTTCTCCATTGAACATATATCCAAGTTTTGTTTCTGTCTGAAAGGCGGCTTGCTAGCTTTGGCCTTTCAGAACATACAGACTCCAGCAGTATCTACATCAACAGCAATCAGATACTACCTGAGAAAACACTCTGCACACATCAGAACAACAGTAGGCAAAGAAGCCTTTACAGGTACTGACGAAGGCAAGTTGTGGTACAGCTCTGCTATTTACCCAATGCTCATGGCTGTGGTTCTCAACTGTTTTAGACTCAGGGCACCGCTTGATCAACTCAAGGCCAACTCAAACCCTCTCAATAGATCCAAGACCACCCTAAGAAAATGCCAGGTCTTTGTTTTCACTTGATTTTTCACTACCAAAAATACTAGAGACATTCTTCTTCTGCAAAAAAATCAGAAAGACCACAGCAGATCAGAAGGCTCTTGACACTGGATTCCTGTGGGAAATCTCTAGTTTATCCTGTGAATCACATTATGCACCTGCCAGTGCTAATATTATGTGGCACCCCTGAAAGTATCTCACTACCCCCTGGTTGAGAATCACTGGCGTGGGAGGAATAATTCTACAAATGAGAGGCAGGAAGGACCCAGGTGATCTGGGAGGCCTTCATCATTGCTTTAAAAAAGAAAGGTGGTGCCCAGGTGAAGACTCCTCAGAGGAAGGTTGTGGGTGGAGAAGCCTTCCAAAGCACTAATGAAGGCAGTTTGTGGCACAGTGCTGCCCCTTACCAAATGTTTATGGCAGTGGTTCTCAACTGTTTTAGATGTTGGGCACCCCTAGATAGACCTGAGGCCTTCCTCAGTAGATCCAAGGCCTTGGAAAATGCCAACCCTTTTGTTTTCACTTAATTTTTGACTACAGAAAAATAAATACTAGAGCAAGTCTTCTGTTGCAAAGAAGGACCACAGCAGCTCAGAATGCTCTTGACACTGTGGATTCCTGTTGGAAATCTCACTCAATCCCTGGTTGAGAATCACTGGTATAGGAGAAAGGATGCCACAGCTGTGAGATGGGAAGGAACTGGGTTATTTGGAAGATCTTGACCAATTTTTTAAAGAAAAAACATGGTGCCCATTTGAAAGCTCAGAGAAGAGACAAACATTACGAGTAGAGAAACCTTTAGAACAGGCTTGTCCAACATATGGCCCGCAGGCCACCATGCGGCCCTCGAAGCTGTTTTCTGAGGCCTGAGGTGCTGCGACGGGAAACAAAAGTAAACACTGTACTTTCATTTGGGGTGGGGGTGATGTGAGCTTCTTGTGAGGTCTTTGAATATGGCTCGCCAGCCCACTGGATGATAAAAAGTTTGTGATCCAGCCCCACATTCAAAAAGGTTGGACACCCCTGCTCTAGAGGCACTGATAAAGGCACTTTATAGCACAGCTCTCTCATGTAGCAAATGTTTATGGCTATCCTGTCAGTGAGGTCTGCGTGTTTGTTTACCATGTCCAGAGTGGAAATGAGAATGAAAATTAATGCATCTAGTTCTTCTCACATCTTTTCCTTAGTAGCTCTCCAAGCCCTTTACAGGGGAGTCCAGTATCATTATCCAGGATTTGCAGCCAGGGAATTCTCTGGGGGAGATGAAGGGGTCCCAAGGTCATGCAACTTTACTTAGATGGACTAACTGTATTAAGTATCATTATGTTTTTTTCTTATTTAAATTGTGATATCATCTCAAGGCTCTGATTGGGATCTTGGCCCCAGTGCTATGCACTGCATATAAACACAGTAAAAAAAGACAATCCCTTTTCCCTGCGGTCCAGATCTATGATGACAGATAAGAGGTGAAGATAAACGAGTTGCGGGTGAGGCCAAGGTAATGGTGAAACATGTAGGCTCCTGCAGTTATACATGTGCTTACAAGTGTGATTACTCCTGCTACAAAATTACTCTTCTACATGAAGTTCAGCAGCTCCAAGATGCTTCTCAGGATCAGAGCTGCAGAGGCTGAACTCCCCCTTCTCCCTTTAAATGGTGGTGCAGTAATAGGTGATACAGTTTGAGAAGCTAGAGATAGGCTTGGTCTCCATCTGTCCTGTTGCTAGGCCCCTTCAGTAAGTGCAGGAAGGGTTTAGTATTCCAGGCTAGCCATCAGGACCTTGTCCTAGCATGAAATTCATTTAAAATTTTGAAACTGCACTGCAGAGAATTACTTGTCCACTTAGTGCGTTCCTTTTTTTTGGAATTAATTTCACTACAGGAGTTAGGTGGGGAGTTTTTTCCTTGTACTGCAGTCTGCCACTAGTTCTGCTACTTTGTGTGTGGCTAAGTAAAAACTCTGATCATCAGTATTCAGTCATTAAAGCAAAAGCTAATCCTTTACATTCAGAGAAGGTTCCCACATGCAAATCGGACTAGATTTACAATGCTGTGTTTCTTTATTCAATATGCTTTGTTTTATGTTTCAAGCAAATAAACATTTCTATCATCAAATTCATAACCTTTTGAGGAAGTATGGATTGCCAGTTCACTGTGATGAAACCTTTAGCCACTAATGAAGAACATCATATTAGGGGTGGTTTAAAAGTAAATTATAGCTCAGCAGAAGAGACCCTTTTTCCACGACTATACACAAAAGTGTAATCCAGCAAATGCGGTCCAGCTAATGGTATAACGTGCTGTAGGCTGCCTAACCCAGTTAGCAGGCTGTGGGTCCATATCATGAAAAACACCTTTACCATTAATACAAAATGATCCTCTTACTGGCAACCTCACTGACAAGGCTAAGGATTGAACAAAGGGAATCACAAAAACTAACTCCCCTCTCTTGCCATAGAGGTGGTCTATCACTCTGGGGCTGGAGAGGAAACTGTTTTTTATGTGGGGGCAAGAGGAAAAAGGGCACTTCTGTTGTGGGTGCCCATAGTTAGAGAAATCACCAGTCTCAATTCCAAGTCATACACTTGTTCTCCCATTACTGTAGCTCAGGTACTCTGTGGGTGTGTCTGCATGAGCTGCCCACTGTGCAATTGTTACTGCACAGTCATTTAATACTTGCATAACCAAGTATGAAATGACTGTGCAGTAACTTGCGTTACTGTACAGTGGTGTCCCAGCATGGTTGCCTACTAACGCTTACTGCATTACTACTGTGCACTAATGTCACATCACAGTTTGTGCCTGGAGACGCTACTGCACAGTAGTACGAGCTACTGCACAGTAAGTGTCCCATGTAGAGACATGGCCCGTATCACTACTATTTGCTCAGGGGACAAAGGCAGCAACCCAGTTTTAAGCTGGTCTGAAAAGACCGAAAATTTGAATGACTGCAAGAGTAACTGAGGGCTTTTTTCTGGGGTTCGCTACAAATGATAGCAGGGTCCCTGTACTAGTTGCATCCAAGCCACACTTTAGGTCTAGTTGAATTCCTAGTTGGTTCCAAAACCTTTCCCAAGGCAGAGAAGCTAACACAACAGGAAATACTGCCTCTTATTGTAACCCTCCCCCAGCTCCCATTACATTGCTTTAAATCTTCTGTCTTCAAACACCTCCCACATATATTCTGATTACTTGGGCTTAATTACTTTACTTTTCTTTGCAGTGCAATGCAGGTTGTGTATTAGATAAAGATATGACACCTTATATTTAGCATTAACTGTAGCTGTGTTCGTCTTTAGTATACATCTCTCTTGCCAGTCCTTCCTGTGTAATTTCAGTCCCTAAATAGCCCATCTCATGATATATTCTTAGATAAATTCCCTGTGGTGTTTTTCTGGTAACAATTTATGTCTCAAGCTCTTGTTACAAACTTTGGGTGCCTGGCTCTTTATAACATCCTCATTTGCTGCCTTTCTCCCCGCCCTTACAGCTAGCTTTCCCCCGAAGCAATGATAATCCGTGTCTAAACTGAAAATATGGGTACAAGCTAATATGGAGCAGTTAAAAATGAGTTTTGAAAGAAAACTGGATGACTCAAGGGATTGAGGATGTGATATGGAGCTTTACATGTCCAGGTAGTCTAGCTTCAGCTTGGCCCCCTCTCTTGGCCCCCTCACTTGAAGGCTATTCACTGACTTCTAAAATAGGGGAAATTAAGCAAACAGTTGCCCTCATCATAAATGTTATTAAACATAACCTCTTCCCTATTGCAGGTGACTCCCTTAGGAGAGGTCCGAAGAACTGAACAGGTAATGGAGACTACAGTAATTTCTCAGTAACGCTTCTTTCAGGCCTGGATTGAGTTTCAAAGACTGGATGAGGGGAAAAGTTTATATATGCAGGTAACCACCTAGTTACTGCCCTGAGACTGAGATTTTAATTTGTAAGGCCTCCCAAGCCAGCACAAATCACTGTAATTTTATCCAACTATTGGGCAAACTGGCAGGGCTAGGGAAGGGTCTGGAACAAAGTGCTCTTCAGGTGGAAAGAAGATACATCCTACTTTGCCATTCCCCCTCCACCAGTCTGGATATCTCCAGGAAGTGAAAGGATAGGTTGTGTGGCAAGCTGGCTTCTGCAGCAATCTGACAGGCTCTGAACTGGAGGAAGAACTGTTTTTACAGGTTTCTTTTTGCCTGTTACAGTGCACAGCCTCAGGGAGAAAACAAAAGCGCTGAATGAGGAAATTGCTTAGGCTGAGTCAGCCAATTTTGTCCATGTGCTCATGCCTTTCTAGTTCAGGAGAAACAGGGCCTCCCACTCAGTCCCTCTGTTATTGTGTCCATGCAGGGCAAATGGATAGAGGAGTCTTATGAAAACAAAAAAAGAATCAAGCATGGTCTCTGGCTCATTTTCTTAGTTGTTCCCACGGTGGAGACACCACTTTGCAAGGATCAAGGACACACAATAAGGCCCCCTACTTTTTCTCCTCAGTGGCTACCATTCATGGGACAACTGGACGGAGGAGTTCCTTGCAGAAAGCACCACTGGACCAGGGCACTTGCTCAGTCTTTTCATTTTGCCCACACAGGCAGAGGAAGGAAGGCCATGTATTAATGCAAGGGCTGTGGGGCTACCTGCAGGTCTGGAAATTTGGCTATGTGGCAAGTAGTAGCAGCATTAGTTGCTGCAGCTCCCAGAGTTGTGGCAATTAACTCTATTATCACTTGTCCTGCTGCCAAATTTCTGGACCAATGGGGAGCCACATGAGCTAGATCTGGCATTTGGAGCCACATCATTTAGCCCATAGGCTGGAAATATGGCAACAGGAGGAGTAATGGCTGCCTTAGTTTTGCGTGCCAGCAATTAATACTGTCACCTCCGGCCCTAAGGAGGTGGCAGCATTAAAGCTGCCACCTCCATCCCTGTAGACTAAAGGATATAGGCCCACAATCCATATCTGGCCTGTAGGGTTGAATGAAGTGGTCACCATTGCATTAACACATTGGACAATGACTCAGAACTAGCTACAGTGCCCAGCTCTGGCACAGACCTCCTATGTAACCACGGGCCAGTTACTTAACTCCTCACTGCCTGTTCCACAGCTCTAAAATCAGGATGATAACTTCCTCTTTCCGCTGAAGTGCTGAAAGGTTGAATTCAAAAGGGATGAAAACTAAATCAAGGTCACCTCCTCCTCCTACTTCAGCTTCTCCCATGCAGAGAAAAGGACAGAAGCGGGGGGGGGGTCCCAATGCAGAATAACCAAGCTCTTTATAAGCAGACATTCTGAAGAGGATACAATGTTTATTGCACAGGATGCTTAGTTATTATTATACAGGCACAGTAGGAAAGCGGCTTTACAGACAGGAGGTCACAACCCCATTGAAGTGCTTACAGTTTAAAATTAAAACAAGAAAGAGTTAAAAAAAACCCACAAAACCTTAGGGTAGATAGAGAAAAGGAGATATAGGTTCATGTGTTTACCCATATTTATTACTGGCTCCATTTGGAAAACAAGCTATAGATTATATTTGATTGCACATGTTTGGAGGACAGGATTCACAAGTGTACTGTGTGCACAGGCAATGGCATGAGGCCCAGTGATAGGAAAGGAAAGAGACAACTTATAGGAAACTCTTGGTGGAGGGAGCTGATGCCAGAAGAATAGACAGAAGACCAGTGATTTTATTTAGGGTCCTAAATATAAAGCCCAAACAATATGTGATGGTTAGGATGCAGCCAGCAGAGGGACTGCAAGAAGGAAGTTGTTGGCAGTAGGTTTATGACCCAGATACCTTGTTGCAGGAGGGCCCAAACCCTCAGACCAAATGACTTCTTCCATTTGATAATAGGCAAATTTTATTGATATACAGTAATAGATAAGAATAATGCAGGCAAAGCAAACAAAATAACTACCCCCGCTCCCCCGCCAATTCTCTGTCTACCAGTCCTAAAGGCCGCAGCAACTGAGAGCAAAATGGCCACT
>NW_017729022.1:61331033-61335803 GCF_001723915.1 Gavialis gangeticus
GTGAGGCTTATGGGCCTATAGTTTCCTGGGTCCTCCTTTCTCCCTTTCTTACAAAATAACTACCCCCGCTCCCCCGCCAATTCTCTGTCTACCAGTCCTAAAGGCCGCAGCAACTGAGAGCAAAATGGCCACTAAACTTAGCGCACAGCAAGACTTCTTAGAAATTTAAAGATGCCCTAAGAAGATAACAAAACATCAGTTTCTAGCAACATGCTCTGCAGTCCAAAATGCCACTGGAAGTAGCACAGTTGTATCATGCAAGGGGAAAATGGCTCTTTCAGTCTACTCTTGATGCATCATTTAATGAACCTATAAACCTTAACACTAATCATCTTCTAAGGCAGGCACAAGCTTCCTGAAGCATTTGGGTTCTGTGACAGCTGCATCCAAACACTGACTCAACCCAATCCTGCTTACATATAAAAGTTTCAGGGAGACTATGAACTGCAGTATGGCTTACCACATTTTATGCCTGCTTCAGCATTTAGATGCATTGGCAGAAAGCATCAGTATAGCAAAGTGGGAGTAACTGTGTCATCATCAGGCCCAAGAATTGACTCTGGGGGGGCAGGGGGGGCAAAATTAGCAGCAGTTGCACTGCTAGTGGTCCAGCTTCAGCCCTGCCCTACCTTTGGCTAATCTCAGAACCTGTCCTGCTCTAAATGTCTGTGGTCCCTGTCCTGGGTTCAGCTCTAAGCAATCATAGATTCCAGTTATTCCCTTCTTGCCCTCATTAGCATGGAGAAACCCACCATTAGCTTCTCCTGTGTGTGCCGATCTCTGGGATCCTAATCAGTTAAGTTAACTATCTTCCTTTCAAAGGGTCCCTTTGTATATGCTCATCCAACCCTCCGTACTCCTTCTGGAACCTCTAAATAGACCTGTTCCTAACGTTTCCCTTTAGAAGAGCCACAGGTGGCCCTTTCTAGCTTAGTCACATGCTCCTCTGTGTCATGTGGCACTTATGCTCATTCCTTTCTTCTGGGGGTGGGGAAGGTAAACCTGTCACAGGTGAGACTGAGCCTACAACTCTTCCAAGGGGCCAGCTTACCTCATTATAGGTTCCCACCACTACCAAAATATCTCTACTTTGACCAGTTAAAGCAGCAGCTGGCAACCTTTTAAGACTGAGGGCCGGACTGACTCAGTTTGGGTCAGAGGTGAGTAGGTGGATGCTAGTTTCCAGCTGCTGCTGCTCCTCTTCCCAGTGGTGGCACAGAGAGAGTACTCACAGCTGGTGTTTATCCTTTTGCAGCACAAGAAAGCAGTTGCTAGTGCTGCCACAGCTCCCCACTGCCAAATGCCTCTGAAGCCCCATGTCTAACAGGCCTAATCAAAACCTGTGTGGGCTAGATTGTGGATTTGGCGTGTGGCCCATAGGTTACTGGCCCCTGAGTTAAGATCACCTCTTGGTGTCAGAAGAGACTTCAGTCTTCATGGCTGCATGTCCACTGTGCTGAGGGTACGAATTGGTGGAGAACGTGCCAGTGGTTTTTATGACATAGATGCCTGTTCCTTTCATAATTACACTAAACTTCCATAACTCACTGTAGATAGCTGAACAAACCATCAGTTAATCCTAGGAAAGACTGGACTAATAAGCATTAGCCCCAGGATTTCACAGTGCTTTATACAAGTGTTAGCCTCAGACCTTTCCTCGTAACATGCATAAGGGGAGGCAGAGGATCATTTCACCCACCAATGTAAGGCAAACACTTCTAGGACGGGAATCAGCATCTGCCTTTTAAACATTATATAATAACGCGAAACAGCAAATTAAGATGGGAAGTGAATTGGCTCCAGGAATGTGCTACCAGAGCAGAGAATACCTTTTGGACTGATAGTGGTGACACAACATCACACAGTGCTATGCCTGCTGAATTGACCAGGCGGGGGGTTGATTCAGACAACTGTAGCATGATAAATTTGGATTGGTCTGTTTATTTGTCCAGATCTAGGCAGCTCTGTAGAACTGTTCTGATGAATCAGTTGGACACTGTTGATTTCCTGCCTCACACAACTCTTATTCAAGTAACATGTGGTCTTCCCCTCCCTTTTTCTTTAAGCTGGTTTCTGTTTGGAAGGCAAATACGCATAACACCTGAGATGACTTTTAGAACTTTTATTGCTTGTATAATGCTTCAGATTTCTAATGAACTACACAATACGTGACTTGAAGAACAAGCCCCTGCCCCAAAGAGCTACCCAGTATCCACACATGTAAGATCAAACGTGTTTCAAAATCGTGCAGTTGAGAACAAAGGAAGGACGGAGTGTTCACAACACTTGGTGTTTTCTGCAGGAGGAAAAGAAGGAAACTTGTTCAATATTAATGGGGAGTTTGTCCTGGGCATCCAGGGTGAGGTGAAAGAGAACAAGTCAAGAAATGAGGAAGAAGATAAATGAGTGGTGTAAATATTTGAGTGCACGAAGGCATAATGAACGATAGTCCAAGAAGTGATTTAAAGCAGAGTCATTGGCAGAAGTGGAATTACGCAGAGAAACTAGAACACTGACAACAGTGCGGACCTGGATTTTATTCACAGCTCTGCCACCGACCTGAAGTACTACTTTGAACAAACAACTTGATACTTCTCTCTGTGCCTCCGTTTCCCCTCCCAACCTTGTCTATTTAAAATGTAAACAATGTAAAGTCTTTGGAGAGGAATTTTTGTCTTTGTGTTACCTGCTTCTGTAGTACCCCACACAATGGGGCCCTGATTTTAGCGTGTCTCCCCCATGCTATTGTGACACTAATAGTGAATACTAATAGTAAAAAAATCAATGGAAAAGAGAAGCTATTGTACAAACTTGTGACTTAGGGAATACAAAACTGTGGATAGAGACAAAAAGTCAATTATGGCAGTTCCAGGTTGGATAATCCGGGGAAGAGTTTGCAGTGGCAGAAGCAATATTAGTCATTTCAGGACACTGGACTACTTTGGTAATAATGAAGTGACCAGCCTTCACAGGGAGCAAAACCTGTGACATAATTTCAGGTGCTCCAAACACTTCCAGAACCAGAAGCAGTCTATATCAGTTTGAGTTCTACTTAATGTAGTTGCCTTAATGCAGTGCTGTGTGCAGACTAATTAGCTCTGTTCTGAGACAAAGCTAAATTGCCTGGGCATAGCGCACTCTGAACATGGCTATTTTGCTCTCAGTGTGGGTTTATGGTCTTGTCTCCAGGCAGTGTCATGCTGCATTCTCTCAGAAGCACAGAAGGATGCTTTCTTGGCACCAATTTCTGACCAATTTTTCAAATTCAGGACAAATGTCCAAATTTCAGGTGCCTTGAGGGGACATCAGGACACAGCCTTAACATTTGGGTCTGTCCTGAAAAATTCAGGATGGTTAGTCACGTTAGATAATAGGACAGGAAGGAAAAGAATGCACACTGGAGAAACTGCAGAGAGGGAAACAGCAGCATAGAGCTGTTAGAGGGCCTGAATGCAAAAGAAGGAAAAAAAGAGGAAAGTAAAAGCTGACACAAAGATTAAAAACTTGGCTGATAAGCAGGAGGCTGATGTTGTTGCAAACAACAGAGAAAAAGGGAGAAGGGAGGGCTTGCTAGGAAAGGTAGGTGCTATTTTAGACAGATCGGGCTAATTTCAGCCCTGATGTAACTCCTTTTACGTCAATTTAAGTCAGTAGAGTTATTCAACGGATTAATTTAGGTCACTGAATTGAGGTGAAGGTGAGTCAGCTAGGAGGAGATTTTGGAGAGTAAAGTGATGTGGATTGGGCACGGAGTGAAAGGTGGAGGATGTGGAGGTAGATGTAAGGGTCATCAGCATTTAGAAACTACAAAAGCAGACACCATCACTCAGAAGAGATGGTAAGGAGAAAAGTGACAGGAGTGGAAGCAGCCTCAGCAGAAATCAGGAGGGGGAAGCCCAAAAAGAAATGCTAAAAGCAAAATAAAAAATTAGAAAGAGTATCTCTGTTAGCCTCATTCTAGTAAAGAAAAAACAGCTTCCATCTGGCAATGTTGCTAAAGGCTATGGAAAAGCAGCCATGAAGGACGAGGGGAGGAATGAATAATCAACAACAGTGTAAGAGACAGCAGCTATATCAGGGAGATCAGTGACAGTGCAGAGGCCCCTAGCCTGTACTGTCCAGGAAGAGATCGTAAGAGACTTCAGTGAGGGCACTCCGTGACGTGTGGAGAAGTCAGACTGTGTGGAGCTGAAGAAAACAGAAAGAAACAAATTCAAGATGAATAAATCTGGAGAACAAAGAGAGAGGGAAAATGTTAACAGAATGTTTTTAAGAACAGAGGATATAGGGCGTGCTTGAGTGTGGGAAGATGGCCTGTAAGAAGAGAGACTGAGGATGTGGGGAAGGGAATGAAAAAATAAAGAGGGAAGAGAAAGCAGGAGCTTTCAGGTGAAAGGCTGGGGAGACACAGGAGAAGCTTTAGAGATGAGATAAAGGACAAAACGGTATAGGGGACAAAGAAAAGGAGGAAGAAGGCAGAGGGGTGGGAATGCAGTGATGTTGCTGCCGGATGGTAGATACAAATATTCACTTGCCTGGAATGTGGCTATGCAAGCAGGGCCAGAACAACCCACAGACAGTTTGGGCCCAACACTGCAAGGTCAAATCATTATCCAGCACTTCACTCTTTCTGTGTAAACTCATCTAGGCTGCTCACACAGGCTTACCCATCCATAGACTATATTTATTAGGTGACTGTGAATCTAAGCCTTGATTTTTATTCTGCATATTTATTCATAACGTGTTCCAGGTCCAATCTGAAACAGCTTT
>NW_017729022.1:61335814-61337784 GCF_001723915.1 Gavialis gangeticus
TGAAAAAATAAAGAGGGAAGAGAAAGCAGGAGCTTTCAGGTGAAAGGCTGGGGAGACACAGGAGAAGCTTTAGAGATGAGATAAAGGACAAAACGGTATAGGGGACAAAGAAAAGGAGGAAGAAGGCAGAGGGGTGGGAATGCAGTGATGTTGCTGCCGGATGGTAGATACAAATATTCACTTGCCTGGAATGTGGCTATGCAAGCAGGGCCAGAACAACCCACAGACAGTTTGGGCCCAACACTGCAAGGTCAAATCATTATCCAGCACTTCACTCTTTCTGTGTAAACTCATCTAGGCTGCTCACACAGGCTTACCCATCCATAGACTATATTTATTAGGTGACTGTGAATCTAAGCCTTGATTTTTATTCTGCATATTTATTCATAACGTGTTCCAGGTCCAATCTGAAACAGCTTTGGATCAGGCTTTTTTAGCACATTGGTTATTGCTGATTCTACTTAACAAGAATAATGGGCTTGAATCATTCCTGAAACAAGTCAGTGAATATGACTTTGTCCCATTAATTTTCCAGAGTCATGTGAAGACCAAATGAAACCAGACAGGGCCTGGTGTCAGACTGACAGAAGCATCCATGCATAGCTCTTACAACCTTAACCAGGAAGCGGGAGACAATGTACAGAGCAAAATGTCTAAAATATCTGATATAATCTCTTCAAGGTATATGGAAATATGAACTAAAATAATTACTTGATCTCAGTCAGTAAGATGGGAAAAATGCAACCTAACCATGTCTCCTGTTTTTGCTCTCTCTTCCATTCTACTCCTTTTTCCTTTTCTTTACATACAAATTCTTTTAAAAAGCTGTTTACTTTTGTTTGTAATTCAATTTACATAATTTTAAACTTGTGTGCCTCTTAGGGTTTTTTCTTCTTTCTTTTTTAATTCACCCTACTGTTTTTATTTCCTTTTCCAGTTTATTTTTTATACTTTTGGTCTTTCAGTTTTCAGTCCTTATCAGACATTCTTATTTTCGTTTCTTTACTCTCTAGTTCTGCTCCCATTTCTACTTTCTCTTCCTCTTTGCTCCTATTCTGGATCAGTTTCAGTTAGGAATATTTGAAAGTCAGAAGGAAAGGTTACAAATTAAATGTTAACCCTCCACCTGTTTTGACAACAAACTGCCTTCTTCCTACCTACCACCCACCAAAACATTTCCCCAAACTTACATGCAAGCACAAAAATGAATTACCTAGAAACCATGCATGGAGGCCAGATCCTAGGCACAAGCATCAAAATAACCACCTCTCTTTTACTATATTAAATAATTACGTTTAGCCCCAATAGAACACATTTAATCTTTAAATGCCTGTGCAACCCTTCATTAATTTGTCCTCACAATATAATTAAATATTATTATCCCCATTTAACAGACAGGGGAACCTGAAACGAAGAGAAGTTATGTAACCCATAACAAATGCATGCATTCATGCTACCCACAAACTTAAACAAATTGACTCTTATCTCTGAGACACCTTCAACTCACACAGATACCAATCTGTAATCAGATTGTTCACTGTCCATTGTTCAACAGCTTGCTTTAAGGCAAGGAAGTTGCACAGTCATCTTCCCTCACTGGGCAGCTTTTCAGAAGATGAAAGGAGAGTAAACTGTAGAGACAATGAGCAGAAAACAAACACTAGCACTCACAGTCCCATTCCAGCACTGTCAGGATGTTTGATAACTTTCTTTGCTTACTGACGATTGCAAATACAGGTTCTTCCTGGTTCTAGTACCTGTGGATCAGCACCTAGGTTATTACAAGGAAAATCACCTTGGACATGTGCATGGAAAGGATAATATCTTGGATGATTAAAAAAGCTGGCATGATTGAAGGATATGCTAGAAGATGTGGAGGCTGTGAGCATGGGAAAGCAGGTAATAAATATGGATTCTAGGGCCTGAGGGAAGGGAGTCAGAGATGTGTATGGTGGAGCTGTGGAGTCATG
>NW_017729022.1:61337795-61339637 GCF_001723915.1 Gavialis gangeticus
AAAATAAAACACAAGCAGGAGAAGATGAAATAAGGTTAAAGCTCATTTCTGGGACTCAGGTAAGCTGGGTTTTGTTCCTGAGCTCATAACCCACATGTCAAAAACCCTGCAGGCATGTTATTTAACTGCTCTGTGCCTCAGTTTCCCCTCCTGTCAAGTCAGGATAATACCTCCCACTTCACAGAGGAGTTGAAACATCATTTGTTAACATTTGTGAAGTGCTTTGAGATGTGTATGGTGGAGCTGTGGAGTCATGGGGCACAGATGGAGCAGAGAGAGTTACAGTGTAGGAAGGGAAGTATCACAAAATGGTCCTTATTTTTCCTGCAGTACCTGTGATTTTGCATTTGTAGCATTGTCGCAGGTGATCTCCCTTGCCAAGAAAGCCGGAAAAAATTCTATCACATGCACACAAAAGTGAAAAAGCTGCTGACCTATTTTAGTACTAATTACTTTTTAACTGTTCTGACTAGTTCTACTGGTACCAAAGTGTCACTAGGGGAGGATAATAGGCCTCTAGGACCTCAGGCAGTAGCATAAACAAAGCCATCAAAGACCATGGAAAAATATTAATGAGGAGGGAAAGGGAAGACATGGCAAACGCATGTCATCTAGAAAGTATGACCATTCCTTATGCAGAAAGCACTCACAAAGGGGATGGTAAGTTCTATTCTTCCTAGTCACAGTTTTCACCTAAGAACAAGTAGGAGATCAGCCTCCAAATGTGAGACTCTTCAAAGAGCTAGGCAGATTTTGCAGGTTAGGAGAAGCCCCATCAAGGCTTTCCTCCAGTAGTATTTAGATGCTTAAAGTGTATAAAGAAGTTGCTTTTTTGCCATTTAAAGCACTTTATTGTGGTAACTTGACAGCAGTGCATGGCTTTACAGCACTTTAAAAACAGGTACAGCGCTTTAAATTAACCTGTGTTAAACACAGTATTAAATTTTGAAGCACTGTATTTTGCAGCCTTTTAGCAATTTACTGTGTTTTAAATAACTTCCGTACTCCGGCAAACTTCTGACCAGTGAAGAAGCCCCAAGAGGCTGCGGAGCATCCCCTGCCTCCTAGCCTGGGAAGTGCTGGAAGGATCACAGCCCTGTCCTGGCCAGAAAAAACACTTGACTTCTGTCATGTTTAAGAATGCTGTAAATTTATAGTGCAATAAAAAGTGCTCTAAATTACAGTCCTGTAAAACATGCATACTGCATTTCTGTACACACCCTTAATTCCTATATAGGTGCCTAAGCTCCAATTCAATCAGTGTCTAACTTCCTAAGGGAGCTAAATACCTTTGAAGTCTTTCAGCTTCCACAGTGCTTTCTGGCCCTCCAATGCCACCATGGTAACAAAGCTTTCAACAAGACTCAAGCTTTCAAGAGTGTTCCCTATTTCCGACCTGGACCTGGACCTGGACCTACCTCTTCCTCTCTCAGAAAAGGTAAGTTGACGTTAACTAGGTCCCCATTGTTTTACTTTCTCTGGGAGTTCCTGCAAGCGAGGGCAAGGGCTGTAGGGCACTGGGCTTTCCCATCCCAGAATACTTTGTTTTCTTAATAACAAGAAGGAGACTGAGGGGGGATCTTGTGGCTGCCTACAACTTTATCAGGGGCCACCAGCAGGGACTCGGGGAAAGTCTGTTCATCAGGGCCCCCCTTGGAGTCACCAGGAACAGTGACCACAAGCTGAGGGAGGAGAGGTTTAGGTTAGATATTAGGAAGAACTACTTCACTGTAAGGGTGGCCAGAGCGTGGAATAGGCTGCCCAGAGAGGTGGTGCGCTCACCTTCCCTGGAGATCTTCAAGAGGAGACTGGATAGGCACCTGGCTGGGGTCTTATGACCCC
>NW_017729022.1:61344637-61365440 GCF_001723915.1 Gavialis gangeticus
TGGAATAGGCTGCCCAGAGAGGTGGTGCTCTCACCTTCCCTGGAAATCTTCAAGAGGAGACTGGATAGGCACCTGGCTGGGGTCTTATGACCCCTGCCACCCCCAGTGCTCCTTCCTGCCCTTGGCAGGGGGTTGGACTCGATGATCTGTCTAGGTCCCTTCCCACTCAGTGATTCTATGATTCTATGATAAAAGGTACAGATTAATGTCAGGCTTAACCTCTGCCAAACTTGCAGACTCTGGACTCTCAAGCTCATAGAGGCTCCAACTCATCAGTCATCATTAATTAATATTAATTCATTATATTAATATAGTGCCTAAAGGTTTCAGTCAGGATTGGAGCCTGATTTTGCTGGATGCTGTACAAAGATGAAAGGACCAGCCTACAGTCTATGGACACTATGCTGGATGCTCACATGCTTTGCTGGCTGGGACACATGAAGTGCATGCCTGAAGGTTATCTACTGAAGGCTGTGCTCTATGGCCAACTCAAGAACTGCCCTTGATGTAGAGGAAGGCCAAAGCTTTGATACAGTGACATGGTCAAGCAAGGTCTCAAGAGATTCAGCATTCCCACGGTCAACTGGGAGAACCCTGCCCACAACAGCTGAGTCTGGAGAAGCCAGGTCAGGGCTGGTACAGTCACCATAGAGAGCCATCAGAGAGCCCAGGCTGAGGCCTGCGGGTGAGCCAGGAAGCAGAGTGTGCTTCAATCTCCATCTGATGAGTGGATCTGTAGCCACTGTGGGAAGGTTTGCCACTTGTGCATTGGGCCCTTCTCCCACACCACTGCCAAGCACCACTGACTGACTTTGTTGCATTTTCTTTCATCTGTCAAGATGTTGGATGGCCATATATACAAAGATGAAAGCACAGTTCCTGCCACATATTCCAAAAGACACTAAAACAGACACAGTGTGGGGCTAAGGAGTATAGATAGATAGGAACAATCATGGAAAAGGCAGATGACTGGTATAGACTTGTTAGTTGTTTAGTTAGGGACTGAAAGTAATATAGGGGAGGGGGGGCAGGGGGAGTTAGGAAGATTAAGGGGGTAAGGAAAGGAAGATAGAGGAGGGGCTTCTCATCTAGCTGGGCAAAACTGACATGGCTTTATAGGCACTGAAGCAGTTGATGTGGCTTTGTAGGAACCGAAGCATGGGCAAGGTTTAAAGAGGAAGGATAAAGTTATGGCTTTATGTATTTGGGGAGGGCAGTGTAAACTTGACAAAGATGGGGCCATGGTACACTGATACTACTCCCTGTCATGCTGTCTTGTTTCTAAATGCTCCCTTCTCTTTCTCATCATAGAGTTTAAGCAATTTGGGGCAAGCAATTTGTTTTGTGTTTCTACAGCCCAAGCACACAATGGGGTCCTGGTCATGGACTAGGCTTTCTAAAGGCTGTGGTGATACAATTACTAATAAATAATAGTACAAGGAAGCACAGGCATGCTTAAGAGAGAAGCTAGGTGGGCAGTAATGGTAAAATAGTGCAGGTTAGAATTGTGATATGAGAGCTAAGAGGCTAAAGACTACAATGGAATTAAGCTTCCGTGACCTGGGAGTCCAGAGTCTATACAAGAGGGCTAAATTGTGAAGAGATGTAAATACCTTGACTTTAGCATGAGATTCTCATTAAGAAGCTAAGGAAATACAGATGACAGGAGTACTGCCAGGTGGATACAAAACCAGCTGGATCATTGTGCTCAATGTTTAGTTGGGAGGAGGTATCAAGTGGAGTTGCCCAGGTGTCTGTCCTGGCCTCTGGTATTGCTTAGTATCTTCATTAATTATTTGGATGATAGGATTGAGTGCATGTTTAGCAAATTTATGGATGACATGAAGTTGGGTGGAATTGCAGACTCTCTGGTGGGTACAGCTAAAATCCAGAATAATTTGGATAATCTGGTGAAATGGTCTGCAATCAGTCAGATAAGATTCAACACTCCTATGCAGACTCACATCAATGGATGAGAGAGGGTCATTATCATTTCAAATGAGACCAGCAAAGCACTGCACACACACCTGCTGCTCTGTACATGTAGATCTTACTAAAAAAACAATGATGTCTTTATGGAAGAATGATCTAGGTCCTCACATGGTATCAATTAGCCTAGTTTCATCAGCTGAAGTGGAGCTACCCAGAATTTTCCTAGCTTGGGATCTGACCCAAGCTCTCTTCAGGATATAAGGGCCACATGTCTCAAAGCTGGAGGTGCTTGCACCTGGGCACTCAATGTCATGGTTAGGTACCTAAATGAAAGAGGAATGTTTGTTCAGAAATTACTTCAATCTACAGTTGCAGGTACTTGGCACTTCCGAGAACCAATCCACAGATATCTAAATGCATTACACTAATGGCAATCTCCAGCATTAGTGTTTTCATGCTGATAAACAGTATTTGACATCTTATTATTCAGATCTGCAATTCCTAGATCAGAAAGGACAATCACAATCATATAGTCTGACCTTCTGTATACCGCAAACCATTGCATTTCTCCTTGGGGTTCCTGCATCATACCCCATAACTTGTAGTTGAATTAAAGCATATCATTTGGGAAGGCACCTGGTCAAGATTTAGAGATTCCAAGAGATGGCAAAACCACTGCATTTCTTGGAGCCACTGGTTATACTTACCTTCTTTACCTTACCTACCTTGTCTGAGTCTTAGTACCAATGTCTTTTTATTTCAGTCCTTAAATCAGGAAGAGATGTGGATGACTTGTGTCAGCATAACTTTTCAGCTATATGAAATTTCTGTTCCGTGAAACTTGCACCCATAGGTGACTGGTAGGGGGTGTACGGGAGTGCACATGCACCCCTGATGGCTGACATCGATACTTTCGGGAGGGCTGGTGCTCCCCCTGATAGGGCTGCCACCGTCAGTGGCTTCTGTGGATGCCCCCCCAGATTCAGGAGGCACCAGTCACTCATGCTTGCGCCTGTTTCTCCGAATGAGAGATTCTATCTATAATTTTGATTGCTGATGTTAACAATTGTGTTGTGTAAGCACTTGTGTGCTTCATTGCCTAATACACGTGAATGATAGCTGCACTCAGAAGCAGAATTAAAAGGATGAGCTATTAATTTAGTGGGGTTACAGGACAGCAAGAAATCTTCAGCTAATTCATTCTTCTGAAAACTTTTGAGGTTCTTGGATTCCCCTCCCAGGTAACTTTCCTGAATAATAACTTGATTAGGAAATGTAGAAGTCCAAACATGTCAGAAATATTTTTTGTATACTAATTTAAAATTGAATAAAAGACTAGATCTTTCATATTCTTCTGAACAAAAAGACTTTAACAAGAGCCACTGATGAGAGGTTGAGTGAATTTATTTTTTCAGTATTTATAGCAAATCCAAGATCTTCAGTTCAGGGTTTTGCCTAAAAAGAAGCCCACTGGACTTTCTAAATGTTATTATTCATTCATCCTAATGTTTTAAGGCATCCTCTCTATATTTTAGTAGCCTTTTTCATTTCTCTTAGTCACTTGTTAAATCATTTACACAGGCCTGTACTAATTGACCTTCTTCATCAATGACAGGAAAACAGCTGGTGTCAAAACACAGCTATGGTTGGCTGATATAAAACTACAGGAGCCTGATTCTCTATTACTATGAACCTCCTGTAGTCATTTATGTGAAGGCAGAGTGGACATAAAAAGCCATCTGATCAAAATGGCCAGAGGGTGCCCTTCCACCCACTTTACATTGGTAAAAATAATGGCATAAGGTACAGAGCCAGCAAGAATCGAGAAAGATGGAAAAGTTACAGCTTATGTTTTTTAATCAAATTTTGCTGTGCACAGATGTTGAACCACGTTCTACTTCTCATGCAACACTTACATGCTGCAGCTCCTAGAACTATTTGATCATAGCAAAGTGCATTTTCAATTTCATTATTATTATCTCTTACTATTTATTGTTAATATTGGAGCACTGCCAACATAGGTATTTTATAGCAGAGAGGGAGACATGATCCTACCCCCAAGGAGCTTAGTGCAAGTCAGACGCACTCAATGCAGTAAAAGCATAACTGATGCACTGTCTGAATGACTTTTAGACCTGAGGTAAAAATATCTTTTATTTTCTTTATCTCAATTATCTCTGCTAGTTATCATTGAAAGGCTTCCCAGAAGTGTCTTTTAAATAGAGAACTGAACTTTCTCATGATTTCAGGAAGTTCTTGCAATTTTACAGCTTTTAGGATTCAAATGTGCAGTAAACTCATCCGTAGTGAATTGTGTTCCTGACAAGAGTTATCCTAATTTTCATATGTAGTGGCCGAATTCACCACAGCTACATCCTCACAGGCTGTGATAACAAGCACTTGCTCCTGCTGATGATGAGAGTTTGGCCTACAGTTTCCAGTTAATATGTATTTTGATATATTTTGTTCTGGCTTTTTACTTATCTTTACTTATCTTAACTGTCATCTTTTTCTGCATAAGCTTCCTTCCTTTTTTTCTTCTCATTGTATTTGAGCTCGTTTTCTTTTTGCAAATCTTTTGCATTTTCTTACCAGCACATTTGCTTGCTAGCACACTCACCGTTAACTGAGTAGGCTTTATTTACTCAATGAAAACATTCAGAGTGCTTTGAATTGCTCTCCTACACTGAGGTCAATGAACACTTTTTACTCATCCACCTATTCTCTGCAATCTTGTACCAGAGGGCGAAGAGCCAGATCTCAAAATGGGGTTAGGTGCCTGAAAATGTAACTTATGTGGAATTTAGGTGCCTGTATCCAGGACTGCAATCTACACACACCCTGCTGCACTACTTTGGCACCTGAGCCTTCACCAGTAAAATTACCTGAGTATCTATAAAGTTTCCCACTCTGAGGCACTGACATCTTGAATGAGCTAAGCATTTCAGCACCAGTCTTTTGCCTAGGCCCACTCGTGATTTACAAAGTAGCTGGTCTTTTTGCCTAAGTCCACCAAAGGCTCTGTCTGGGTAGACATGCTCTGAAAACATGTAAGCATGCACCAGCAGCACTGGAATCAGCGCAAAGCACAGTAGCTATAGCTGTTTTCATTCAAGAATATGGCTAGTGTTCAGCACTGCCACACCAAAGTCCCTTTGTAGATCCAGGCTAAATCTACAACTTTTCCCTCTGTCAGTTCTGCTTCTGTAACAGACTTCTTTTGCATTTCGTGAAATTAAACCATCAGAAATCTGTCACTGTAAAGCAGCTGCTAAAAACCTAGAGAAATTGGCAATGCTTTGCCCTTAAAGATTCACTTTCTGCTTCTACTGGTGAAATGCAAACCCTTTGTCACTTAGAAGCGGCTTGGGTATCAGTTACTCTTTACTCAATACACATTTTTTCTGCAAATAAATGGAAGCTCTTGAATCATTTGGGAGCATTAACAGTTTAATCGGTCTTTATAGGGTTCCCTTTAAAAGCAATTTAACCACATACACCGAACAGATTGTGATGTCTGAGAAAAACAGAGGCATGTTCCTCTGTTAGACTAGAGGCAAAATTGTGCCTTGCTGCTCTCAGGAGTGCTGGCGGACAGGAGGTGCTGAGTTGCAGCAGCTGAGAAGTACTGCGAGGCATTTTAGCTGTGCAGGGTAGGGAGAGGCAGCAGGCCACATACAGCACTGGAGAGAACATGCTGCAAGGCACTTCTGGTATGTGATTGGGAATGGTGTGCACACCCCAGCACACAGGGTAGCTAAACCCTGCACAAATGGAGCTGGATCCTGACAGGAGCCCTAGCCCAGCTTGTCACATGCCAAGGCACTGTCAGGTGTACTAGCTGTTTCTATGTAATGATCCCCCATGGTAACTGGCCAGGTTAATGAAATGCAATGTAAGACACCTGTCAACTCCCCACCCAAGCTCATCACTCCCTTTAACTTATCTCTTGGATTATTGCTGCTTTTGCTACTCAGGTGCTGGCCCTGCTAACCTGGGTGGCACCAGTGCTGCTACTCTGGGCCCTATTCTTATTGGTGTGGGGCCCTGGGTACCAATGTACAGCTTTCACTTTTGGCCTTTTCTGGAAGACCTTCCATGGCTGCTCTCTGCAGAAGCTGCTGCCAATGGCTTCCAAGGGTCTGCAACAACACCCTCTGCTGGGAAGAGGCAGAAAAGGGCAACCACTGAGCCTACAACAGAGCAGTTAGGTGCTCAATTTTAATGGTCTAATATTCTTTGAACCACCATAGCTATACCACTGTGCTAACCCCAGATTTTTAAGGCAGATCACTGAAACACAAGACTGTCCTGGGAAACAGAAAGAGATCTGATTGTTTTACCTCACTGTACTTTCAGAGGTTACCTTGCATGGAGGTACTAAGAATAGCCCTACACACTCTCCTTAGGCAGCAGCCAGAATATAACCAGCCATATTCTAAATGTCTCCAAAACATAGGCCCTGATACATTTTTATTTGCAGAGGCATCGTGGTTATGTGATGCAGAATGTTCAGTGAAAGCTTTTGTTAGAGAAGATTTTCACTTTGTGCCTTTACTCATCCTTATTAACCACTGAGATATAAATAAAACATGGATTTTCACCATGCTGATGGCAAAAAGCTAATTCAGACAAAGTGAACCCAACTGAGCTGTGCTTAACAAACCGTGGTTCTACCTTCCCTCCACATGCACTCCAACTGCTATAGCATTTCCTTCAAAGTAAAGGTCTTTTCTTTCCAGGTACCCTCCTTGTTTTTGTCCCTGTTTGTAATCCCTTTTCTCATAGGCTGTCATTTTTGCTTATGACAAACATCAAGCAAAATACTTAACTGAGTGTCTCCCCCTCACCCCTGTCCCCACCTTTTTAGTGTCATAGTAGGATATCACCTAGACTGTATTCTTGGATTATTTCTTTAAAAAATGTTGATGACCACGAGCAAGACACAGCATATGACAGTCTAATTTTAAAGCCTTGAACCTATGACTAATTAAGCAGACACATAGATCCATTGATTTAACTGCCTCAGATATTAATTCTTGAAATGTTAATTTAAAAAATCTTGTGGAAATCTACCCTTACCTCAAGAAACCATCACTTCACATTGGAGTTCTTGCAACTTACTGTCCAGTTTTAATTAAATATTTAATCCTTGCAAAGGGACTTTAAATATGCAAAGAGATAGCTGAACATTAAGCAGATTATCCTCAGTTAATGTTTTGCAACCACATCTTCATTACTCACTGGATCTCTAGAAACTTGGTAAAAGTAAAAGCAATTCTCAGTTTCAACTTATAAAATAAATTTAAACATACCAACAATTAATTGAAACATATTATAAGATGATGAGGGAAAATATGAAAGACTGTTTTGTCCTCTTCAGTCAGCTCCAAGTCTCAAATAGTCAACATTAATATTGCTTCTGTACTTCTGCTGGTCTTTGATTTTTTTTCCTCTTCTATCTTCCTTTGCCTTGTTCTTCTCTTTCCCTTGATCTAAATTTCCCATCTTCCAAGTCTTGACCTGGTCTTTAAAAAGTTCCCCTTGAAGCTGTGGAATCACTTAGAGCAAGATTCTAATGCCAATCCATTCATTTCGCTGGGACTACTCAAAGAACAAGACACTCATGAATACAGGTGTGTTGGAACAGGCCCAAATCTAGCCTGTATATAACCAATCACATACGCACTCAGAAAAAACAGGAATAAACCCACTTCTACCACAGCTAAATTTGTCTCTCTAATGTCACATTCAACTGAATGTATAGTTTCCATCTATTTTATGAAACTTATCCTTCTAAACTGGTATAAGCAAATAGATACATAGTTTTGCCTCTATAAACAATGACCAGCTTTATATGCAAAGCTCTTTTTTTATATACTTTATTTATCAGTAGTCTGCTCTTCTTCCAGTCCCCTTCAGCTCTCAACAAAAGCTCCTCCCTGCTCAATGAAACCAAATGTTGCATGTCTTGTGACAGTGGAACAATGTCATCTTCACTGGACTAGACTCTGACATGAGGGTTTTAGTGTTTTTTTTCAGTTGGGACTACTAAAGGGCAGAAACAATGTTACTGATGCATCTGGTTTGGTTTTCACATACGTTGTATTTTCCTTCTGTCCAAAGACCTACAAATCAGAATTTCCTTACTGACTCTGAGGTCCCAGATATGGTACAGTATTATTTTTTGTGGCATTTTGTTGAATTTCAACTTGGATGAGCAGCAGTGATCAAGACGTTTCTGTCTTAGGGTTTTAACAAATGTAAATGTGCATTTACTATTTATTTGCATTTCAGTGTGTCATTTATTCATCACTTCCCCTCTCCCCCCTTTTTAAAATCTCAGTCTTGTTGCTACTGTGCTGTACATTTATCTCATTTTGTCTAAAAAAACAGATATATAGAGGAGCCTGTTCCATGGATCAAACATTATTCACTGCACTCTCACAAGTAAAGTAGTAGCCCTATCTCAAATATAGCATCTCTAATGGACTAAAATATGACAGTGCTAGCAGGAGATTGCTTTTGGCATTGAGCATACAGTAGCATTTTTAACAAGAGATACTGAGAAGAGGCGGGAAAGACACTGGACCGGTGATTCTCAACCAATATGCCTCAGCATCCCAGGGTGCCTTAAGAACCTTTTAGGGGTGCTGCAGGGTGCCATGCAATGTCAGCATTGTTACATGTGCAAACAAATTTCAACTGTGAGTCCTCAGTATCAAAAACATTATAATCTGTTGTAGACTTTCTGAGTTCTTTGCAACAAAAGAAGAATTGCTCTACTATTTTTTTATAGTAAAATAACACATGAAAATTAAGAGCTAGAATTTTTCAAGGGGGCTCTTGAGCATAAAAAGGTTGAGAACAATTGGACTAGACACATGGAAACTAGAGGCCATAAAAGGCACAGGAAATCAGCTGGGTGAAAACTGTAAAGGTGACACCCAACCCTATATGTTTGCCGTATGCGTGGTTTTGGGTTTTTTTTTTCTTTTTTTGGCCTTCCCCACACTGCTGATTAATCTTATAGGATGGCATGTGCCTGACCACATGTATGGATTTACATAAACACATCCAGGAGGACAGTATATGACACCAAGAACTCATGTTTATAAACACAGGGATGCCAGATTCCCTAAAATATATAGAAAGAATTTTGGGGCAGCAATAAACCAGTAAAAAAAGATTTGGTCTAACAAAAAACCGCCAGCAGTATCTACTTTTCTCTCAGCTGCTGAATATTGGCTTGGCTGAAAAGCCAGGCCTGCTTACCAGCATGTTCAAGAGAAAGTGCAGTGTTTCTGTGGAAGGCAGCTAGTAAATGGACAAATTGCTATACAGCATGGGCAGGTCTGTTAGAAGCAGCAAAGCTCCTCTTTTTCCCACATATTGGTTCCATAGGTGAACTTCTCTGTATAGCAGTTCATGTGGCCCCATCCCTTCCCTTGCTATGTCCCCATCATGGGCTGCCTTAGGAGAACACAAGAGGGATAACTCAGAAGGTGTCTTCTTTGAAAAGCCAGGTTTTCCCTGAATTCCCCTGTCAGAGTTCAAGATCCCTTTACTTTATCTCCCTTCCTCAAGTATACCCACAGACAGTTACGACCACCTGACTAAACCATGGTGCTCTTCTCATTGCTGTATTTGCCTTGAAGAAAAGGGGTAATAAAAGAGAGTTGAGCCCAGAGGGACTTATGCATGTGACAGGTTCCAAAAGGTGGAGGTGAAGTTTCCTACAAACTGAAACCTGCCTTGTGAGAGGTGGATTCCTGGATGACAGAGCTAATTATAGTATGGCCTGCCTAACTTATCAATATTTATCCAAAGAGATGTAGGGAGGACATAGTGAGACCCTATGGACAATCTGGTGTTCTTGCTGCATCCCACACCAGGATGTAAAATGAGGAAAAAAACCCACCCTTTTCCATAGGTCCCTTTAATATAAACTATTTAAAGGTTCAATTGCCAATAAATTACTATTATAATACAAATACTCTATGTTTCAGGTGCCTGGGAGATGCTCTCTGTCTCCAATACTTTAGAGAAGATCCATCACCATACGTCTCTGCATGTATTGAATTCATCGGGTGATTGGTGCAACATAGTTGGCAGGGAAGAGCCCAAGTTCACCACGCAGACGACCTTTCCACCAAGAGGGGTTGGAGCTGTCCAGGACTTCTACAATGTCTCCACTGCGGAAGCCAAGTTCATCATACTCCATTGCCTCAAAATCATACAGGGCACGGACCCACAGCGTTTGCTGAAGAGAAGGAGATAGGGACAGATCAACCACAAAGCTTACAAACATTCCCCCATGACACTCACCCCAGAGAGTAAGAAATTCAACAGCAGAAAATAAAACTATGCTATCAGTATGGAAATCAATGGAACAACCATCAGGATACCAGCAAAAAACCCCCCCCAAACCTGAATAAAAGGGACACTTAGGGCTGGGACTTGCATTAGCAGGAGTCCCTGGGATCCTTCTCAATATAGGGATAGTTCCTCCAAGCAGAACTGAAGGCTGGGATGGAGCATGTATCACAAGAACATCCTTTTCAGGTGCTCCAGTCACATCACATCACATCACATCACATCACATCACATCACATCACATCACATATAATACAAACGTGTGTGCCCCCCCCAACCCCCAGTGTGGGACCTCCATGCTGGTGGGTAAATAGGTTAACTCTCTATCTGTTTTCCTGAATGGAGCTCTGGTAGAGGACAGAGAAGGGCATGCTATACACACCACCTACCTGGGGTTGCTGCTGCAGTGGATCTGTATGTCTCCGGTGCACGGACGGTGCACTTACTTGCCCATGGTCTCTTAGAGCATCCTTCCTATCCAGGCTCCCTCCATACCTCTCCTAGAAAGTTAAAGAGCAAAAGAAGAGCCATAAATATACTCAGTCGTGTCATGGGGATGGAGGATTTCAGAGTTACCAGGTGTCACAGTTTCAGGATCCAGCCAGTGTACCCATTACTTACTTATACTTATCAGGGAGTGTTTTCCCCTGTGTTCACTGGATTCCAGGGCAATGCATCTAACAGGAGTGGCTTTCCCCGTGGGTGTCATTTTGGCTCAGAATCTAAAACTAGATAGGCTCCAGATACATTCCTTCTCTTCTCAGAGGTTGAAATCACTTCCCTAGATCAATCTGTATGAAAGATCCAGTCAACAGTCTACTCTCACAGCAGTCGTCCACATCCCCCTTTTTGCTGGCAAAGTCCCTATGCTGAGAGTAGCACAGGATCTGGCTATATTGGATCTGTACTGGCTAGGCACACGGTTATGCTGGGGAATATCCAGCTGCTTTTCTGTCTCTTGGTGCTGCTTCTCTCTGCAGAGGAAATGGAACAGGCCTTAGAAGCCACTGATCCAGTTAAAACAAGATCAGAGAAAGAAAAATATCAGATGAAAACCAGAGAAGTGGCACGAGAGTGCACTTAGTGTTACAGGCAGCACAGACAAGCCCAAGTAGGGAACACTTTCAGTTAGATGCAGCCAAGACCTACATGTTCAAACAACCCATTCCTTTTCTGATTTATCAAGTCTTTGGTGTCACATCTCACTTCAGGCCTATTTAGTCCATGACCCATTTTAATGGTAAAGGTGTGGCAGAGTTAGATCTTGTACTAGTCATGCTGGCCCAGGGTTCAGAAGCATTTCAGTGATGCAGTATTTGATCAGCTGTATCAGCTGGGAGTGGGGAGGAAGTGCAGCAGCTTTAGTTCTCTGTACATAGCTATTGGCCTCTATCTCTTCCTACTTGTCTTTGTCAGTACCTGACATTTCAAATGCCCATCTGGTCTTACCTGCAGTTTTGTCAGTCTAAAGGGTAGGCATGACCAGATCTCAGTTTGCATGTCTTGGCCTTCCTCTTGTCTATCCTTTTCCCCTGTTAGAAACAGTGTTCTTCTTGGATGAGGCCAATATTATTGCAGCATTTCCAACTGCAGTCAAGAGCCAATCCCTTCTCCCTCTAAAGCTGTTTCCTATCCAAATCAATCAGGATGGGCTGCATTATTCATTTTCTCCCCAAAATCCTGAGATAAGAGTATTTTTTATATGCACATAGAAAATCTGAAGAGGAAAGGACCCCATCACTGAAGAGGGAATCAAGGATTCACTTCAGGAAAAGGGAGTCTGGGGCAGCACTGAAGGAAATCAAATTCTCTCAGTGTTAACAAACTCATGTCCCATCCTCAACATGCACTGTGATGCTGAATGCTATTAGCACCATCAAGCAAACAAAACTGGCTGCAGGGTTTGATTTGTCTTAGAGAACTGAGAGGAAATCCTAGGCATGGGGGTGGATGTGTGAGGGATATGTGTGTTTGTGAGTGTGTGCACATGTGCATGCCTGCATGCATGCATGTGTGTGTACACATGGTGTTATTTTGCACCTGTTTAAGATGATTTTTGGTCTTGATCCAAGCTCTACTGGACCATAACATTTCCACATATTTCACCATTTGGTTCCCAGCTCTCCAGTGAGAATGGGTATTGCTGAGTTATGACTTCTGCAGGTATGCTCCATGAGAGCTGATGCTCCCAGGACAATAACAAAGTCACTTATTTATCTCAGGCCACAAGATGTCACCAGGCTGGCATCTCACATTGTTGCTACATCACCCTCAGAGACATAACTTTCTGTTTCATGAAAAGGAGTCAGGGTAAACCAATCACACAGGTAGATAACTGGCAACCCAGCTCCTAGTAAGCAGAGAGTAATGTGTTCTGGAGCCTGGGTTCAGCTCAACCTTCCCCACTTTCCCAGTACTACCTGTTGCTGTTGCTGCTGCATCATGATTGAGGAGTGATCTAAATATCTCTTAGACACTGATGCTCGGACATCTGCAGATGCTCCACTCAGACGTAACCCTTCTGGTGCTCCCCGTTCCAGGCTTCCACCATGCCTCTCCTGAAGACATATTAATAAGAAAGGTAAGACCAAGTGTAGTACCTTTTTGCTAGTACCCTTATAGTCAGTACCCCAAACTATTTGCTCCCCTGATCTTACTCTCCCACTATTCCTCCAAGCCCTAAAGTCTGTGTAAAAGAGAATTCCTGCCCCAGTGAAAAAAGAACAAATTTACAACCCTGTATTTTGCATCTTCATCACAGTCACTTTCCTTCATTCAGTGCATGTAAGAATTCAGGGCCTCAGGCCCATTTGAAAATACATGAGTGGGTTTTACCTTGCATCCATTCTACTCTGAATAGACAGGATGAGCCAATTCCCAGCGCTTCCTCTAAAAATAACCAAGGGTACTTGAAGCCCATCTCTCCCTTCTCTGAGTCCTTTATTTTCCCTGTAAATAAGGGTAGGTGTGTAGCCTCATGTGCTTGGCTATCTGACTGGACCCACACTTAGGGATATACTTTCAAGTCCTCAACATGCCCAACAAGCCAGATTTTCAAAAAGGTTTGGCATCTAGCATCCCATAGTGACAGTCCTCAGCAGGTGTTTTAGATGTCCCTGGATCAAAACCCTCCTATGCACTCAACATGCACTCAGTGGGTTGAGTTCTTTTGAAAATCTGAGCATGTGTTAAAACATCTAAATGAGAGATAAGCTCTCTTGAAAACTCTGGTCTCAGGCTTCAAGCATCTCTGCCTCTGGATTTATGTATCATCATCATCATCATCATAGCTGTTTACTATTGCAGCACTTAGGAGCAAGACCCAATATGTCAGGTGCTGTATGAGCCTTGACATGCGCATCATCACAGCAACTAAGTGAAGTATAGGCCCCACCAACAGTCTTCCCTCCTCCGCCCAATTTTTTAATTTATCTGTTTACATCTTGGAGAAAATGTTATCCCCTCTCTCCTTTTCTTCTGCTCTCTGGAGGCCTTAGCTAATTGTTTTACAGATAAAGCATCCTCGTCTATACACACTTTCTTTCTCCTCCTCCAGACTGTGCTCTGCTATTAGCTGTAGCCCTGGAAATGCACTGGAAAAAGCAGAGAAGTGGTCTTGAAGGGGTCAACAAATTGATACCCCTTTATCAGATTGAAAAGTATATCCTTTCTGTTTTTTGAAGCCCAAAAGAATACCCACTATGTAGCTTATAAAACTTTACTGCCACAGACAGCAAGTCACATATTTTCTGCCTTGTCTCTACCCTGCTCATCCTGGTGATTTAACACCAGAATCTGTTTTCTAGTTAAGCACAGATTCAGGTACTGCAGCTACCACATGTTCCCTCTCTCTCAGCACTGCATTTGCAATGGCTGGCAGCTTCTGCTCTGTCATAGCTTTATTCTCCAGGCTGTGAATCAAACAGGTATTCAATGGACAAGGATTTCTCTGTTTCACCAAACGTTTTTACTGTATCTTCCTCACTAATCAGACTCAGAACTTCTGAATTCTCCTAGCAGGTACCATTCTGCCCCTTTTGCCACTTCTCCTACATTCTGATTCCTGTACCTCTATACCTCCCTGCTTTGTGTTGTAAATAAGGGATCAGTGATTCCTTGGTGTGAATTTTCAGCTACAGATGCACACAGTTTATATTCAAGGAGAGAAAGAAACTAAATTAATAGTCTTCTTTTCCCAAACTTGCCAGTAGACTAAGTATTCCCCCTCTCTTTTTCTATTTCTCAGCAGTTTTCCTCAAACCTATTTCACAACTCCTGCTTTGGAAAACAAGTCCTGCCTTCTCCTGTAACTATGCCAATGCACCTCAGTCCTCCCCTACAGCACTTCCTGCTATTCCAGCCCTGGGGCCCCCACATGGCTCTACCAAAGCCCCTCAAATCCTGATTTGCTACATACCCTTTGCTGTCCTAAAAGGAGACAGAAAATTATTCTCAGTTACAAAATGTTTTTATGAAGCAATCAACAGGGCTGAGAGGCCCACCACCCTAGTGAGCTCGCTGAGAGTCTAAGGAAGGTTTTCCAAAACAACATTCTAGGGCTAGATTCCTTTTCGCATAGGATCCTATACGGATTGTTTTGGAAGTCCCAGGGATACCTTCTCTTCTCGGCTATCATCCCTCAGGAAGATCTGCTTCTGTCTGGAGATGGAGTTGGTCTTGTAGTACTCCACCAACTTGTTTAGAGATTGGAATTTCTCTGTCCACAAGTAGTAGTTGTTCTTTGCATCCCTCATCACTTTGAAGTGCTGAACATCATCTTCATGCCTGGGAGCAATGGGAATAAAAATATCAGATGCCTGCAACTTTGCCTTCCTCAAAACCCTTTTATGCAGAAGGATCTCAAGGCCCCTTGTGGGTTCTGGGCTCAAATTCAGACTTCCAGAAAGTGACATACGTGGAGATAAACCTGCATGCGCTGAATCTGAATGTGGCCTTGTAAAGGAATCAGTCAGCTAACTACAAAAATACAACATCAACAAGGGTCATGAAAAATGGTGGAATCATTACAGAACATAGGCAATCAGACCTTTATTTTGAAATAAGCATTAAGGGATTTTTTAGGACAATAGAAGTTTAAGACCTGTGTGCTACACTTCATGTGAAAGTCAGTAAGGCAATGGCACAGTGTTCATTAACAGCTGCATTTATATTGTATGTATGGGAAGAGTGCAAGCTATCCTTTGGTGAGGGTTAGTCTCAGGTTTACTTAGGAGAGGGTGGTTTTGGTTTAAAAAGGGGCACAAAGTAAGAACAAGAAGCCCAGAGGACTGGTAAATGCGTCTTGGATTTCTTAAGCAATGTTCATACAACAATGTAATATGTTATGTGCTCAGTATTTTACGAACAAAAATGTTAAGCTGTTGGCTCCAATGCAATAGCAACAAAAAACCATTCCTCTCTGACAGCTGCTCAGTGATCTATGGAAATTATGTTAATGGTAGAAATCATCTCCTAATTAATATTATGGGGTTCAGCAATCTCAGTCATTCTGCAAAGCAAACACCTGGAAGGCACATGTTCTGTATTGGAGAAGCTGTCCCAAAGATGCTCTCCCTTTTGCTGCATCAAGCAAAAGGAGGAGGACAGCTGGTGGTACAGCTGTGGCACTGGGGACGTGTTGTGTCACTCTGAAGGAGGAAGAAACAACTGGGAGGCAGATGCCTCATTTATTCCTATTTGACTACAAAGTAGATCTTCCAGTGACCAGTGACTGGCAGCACACAAAGTTCCCAAAAGGCAGTGCCATGTTAGGGTTCCTGTCAAGAAGCAGATTGAGGATTGCATTGGCCAGAAAAAGATGGAAAGAAATTGCAAGTAGCAGGTACCTGACAGAGATAGAGAAGTCACCCTGGGAGTTCTGGCTTGCTCGGATGATGAAGGAGCCAATTTCTTTGTTTATGAGTAGGTTCTCTGCCTCATGGCGGGATATCCTCCCATTAAACCAGCTGTCAAATGGAACAGATCACATGAACATGAATAAGAAAGGTGAATTAGAGAAAAAAAAAGAGGTAAGAGAAAGAGAATGAGTGAGCAGGGGCAGGGGAAGGAGTGAAGTAAGGGTTGAGAGCACATATGTAAAAAATATGGCCTGCTTTGCTCCTGGAGGGGCTGTGAGTTTGGGAACAGGGCTCACTGCCAAAATCTGGCATAGATATCTCCATTGGGAATATGTGGGTGAAAGCGATCCATGCATTAATCTTCATGGATCAGGAACCAACAGCAATTGACACTACAGGCTGCTGGCCCTGATGCCAGAGGCGGATCCAGATCCAACTGGTGAGGCTTCTTGTAGTCCAGATCCAGTGCAACAGGAGCCCTCCAGTCCAGATCCAGCCCAGGGGGCCAAGAGAGCTTGCTGCTCCTGGTCTATATGATGCCACATGAACATCTCTACTAACAGGGCATGTCTGGAAGGCATAGTTTATAGGAGGGGAAAGCTGCTCTTCATGAAAAGCAAATAACTTCCTTTTGTTATCTACTGATAATGTCCCGCCCGAACTTCTTAAAAAACATGGATTCCTTGCTGCTCTAAAAAGGAAAAGGAAATAAAACTGGAAATGTTTCATTTCAGCTATTGTACGGGGGGTGGGGGGAAGAGGAAGAGAGAAAGAGAGAGAGAGAGCTCATGAGAATGTAAGCACGCACGTGTGCAGGGGAGGGAGGGAAATAGAAAGTGGCAGAAGACATAATTAGTATGTGATTCAAGTGCACTATGTGTGTGAGGAAGGCATTGCTGGTATAACTACCTGAAGCACAATCACCTCAGTCAACAGCTAGCAGTGCACATGAAGGACTGAAGAAGAGAACTCATCCCACTTGAACTGAATGAACACAAGCCTGTATTTGTAGAACTAAAAGTCCCTCAGTTCAGGCAGCAGGTGGAATTCATACACAAAAGGTCTGCTAAGGTCCATCCAACAGGGGGCAGTCACACATCAGCATTCACAGATAGTACAATCCCACTAGTACCTACAGCCTTTCTAACACCTACCCCAGGGTAATAATATGCAAAAAAAAAAGGTATTGGTTGGCAAATATACTTGGTATAGTAGGAAAAAGCCCCTGCATGCTTTTTTTCTGAAATACTGCAGCACTTTCAAAGCAGGAGGCATAAGCGGCTATAGCTTCATGGAAAATTTCTGCCAATCAAAAGAAAAGGTTTGCAAGTGCACTGTACAATAGCATTGTCGGGTTAGATAGCACAATAGTTTATATGCATCTAAATTTGCAGAATCCTCCATAAAACTGCAATCCTATTTGTCCTGCCCCTATTGAACTTGCTGCAGCATCACGGTGGGGAGCAATATGGGAAAGCCATGTCTCTGACTGCTCCATGTCCAGCTGCAAAACCAAGGCACTTCAAAGAAGGAGGCAGAGTTGAGGGCCTATGGGCTACATGTCTGTCATCTCTGACAACCCATGGACACCATTTCTCATGTAACATCATTCTGACCTCTAGTGTATCAAAGGAAACAGATATGCAGACAGGGGGCTTTGATTCATAAGGTCTACTAGGAGGGTTTTTACTTGTTCTGAGAGAGAAAAATCCCCTATTCTTTTTTTTCCACTTGGTTTTTTGTCACTAAGACTTCATATTATGGCAATTCCCCTTCTGTCAAAGGGAGAGCTAGAAGCAGCTCCTGAAACATCCCTCTGAGTAGTAATAACAAAGGAGTCAATTGAGAGTGATATAGAAATTTGGGGGCCATCCAAGATTGCACTAGCAAGGGGGCTACAGGATAGGAATACGGTGAACTGGCAAAGCTGTGTGTGGAGCTTTGCCAGGGTCCCTTCCTATTCCAAACTGTACAATGCAATCAGTGCTTTCTCCAGCATGCATGAACACACACTACAATTTTCTGAGAAGCCAAAGGGAAACACACATGCTCCCTGTCGTACTTACACAGGAATTTGAAAATTGATGAAATTCTTGGGGACGTATCCCTCTTGACTTCTCAGCTCAGCCTTGTACCACTCTTCCTGGGAGCTTAAAATCTATATCAGACAAAAAGAATAAATAAACCTCCTTGAGAAAGGCAAAGTAGCTAGATAGAGAAGTCACTGAAAAAAGGAAGAACATTTGGAATTCTGTGGAAAGATAAAAGCAGACTGCATCAGGTTTGCAGGTGCCGAGAACTTTGGGATCCCAAACTCATGACTCCTCGCACTTGCAACAGGGCTGGTAGCCAAAGGCTAGCTGAGTTGAAATAAAGCTATGAGGAAGGTAGAGTGGAATTAGAGATACTGCTTGTTAGTTTTATCCCTATTCTGGCAGGCTTTGCTGGATGGCTGAGGGATGCGGGCTGCACATCTCTAATGCCTCTGAGATGGAGTCCTGCTCTGAAGGACTTAGAGTGGGTTTAAGCAGTTCTTTGTGCTGTTTAATGGTTTGCAGTGGAGTGTTTCAATTTAGCAAAAGATGAAAAATCTCAAAACAATACTGTGACTTAAGTGTATGTGTACATGTACATGTTACTGTCACTGCATGTAATAAAATCAGTGGGCTGAGTTCCTAGTTGTGCTGAGCCTGCCCTAAGGCAAATACAGAGGAGAAGGCAAAGGTGATTCAAAGCCATTTTTTTTGTTTCCCTAGATCCTGGGGATACAGCGAGGCAGCCTACACTGCAAATTGGAGCTGCCTCCATACTGCTTTACTGATGCCAGCTGGAACAGCCCCCAGGAACTGTCCTGCTAAACAAGGATTGCCGGAGTGCGCTGCACTCTGGCTCAACCCCATCATGGTCCTGATGCAGCCTGAAGCTGGTGGGGAGGGAACAGGTGGCAAGTACCTAGCAGTAGCTGTCAGCTGTCATGATTTTCCTGCCAGTGTTGCAGTTTTTGGGCTTCCTTTTAAAATTCCAGTTCCCGTAATACAGGAGAATCTCACTTTTCAGTTTATAAAAAAGCACCTGTCTCTTCTGATTGTGAAAAAAAGCTTGAAGCCATAAGCCCTGAAGGCTCAGAAAACAGAAGACAACAACCCCCCTTCCCCCCGCCCATATTTATTTATGTATTGATGTAAATCTCTTGATTTTTAAGCCAATCTCATTAATGGGAGGAAGGGGGTAACTCACACTCTTTGATTGCTCAGCATTGACAAGAATGAGTTATTATTTCTGGAACTGATTCTGTATTGATATACTCTTCATGTAGTCCTTTCACTTGTGCAAAAGGAGACTGGGTGGGGAAGGGCTGAGGATTTCCCTGCTGTTATGCTAGTTGATGCCCCTCTCCTCCTCCTCCCCCACATGACAGAAGGCAACAGTGTCTCTCTTCTTCCCAGTAGACCACATGGGATACAACTTGTTTCCTTTCTGGCGCTCAGTTCTAAAATAGGTGCAACTATGGCAGTAAGCCCTTCTCTCCTGCCTGGAGCCTGCTCTGCTAGCAGCAAGGTTTCTGGAACAAGCCACCTGCAAGGTCTTGGTATGCAGAAGATGGGCCCTCTCAGTGTCATTCTCTCAGAGAATGGGGTTGGGGTGTGGATTTCCTCCTGTCTGTGCTGGTTCAGGGCCTCATGTTTCCTGTTTGTTTAATCTCCACATCAATACTGTTTGCCTTATCTGCTTCACAAATCAGATAAGATAAACCCCAGCAGGCTGTGTAGGCAGCAAAAGGGGGGCAGCTAGGGGCTTTGCATACACGTGTGCGCACATGCACATGTGTTTGTGAGAAAGAGACAGAAAGGGAAGGAGATATCCACTTTGGTTTATTTACTGATGTGTCTTGGCTTTTAGGGAGTTATTTCAGTCACATCTGGGAGGAAGGGTACAATGTCTGCATGTGTCTGGCTTTCTGCCTGCATATTCTCAGTGAAAATAAGCAACAGCCATAACAGCCAGTGGTTTTCTGGCATTTTTATTCAGCAGATCCCAAGGGGCTTTACAAAAGAGGCTGCTATTATTTTCAGCTTCAGGTGGAGAAAACCAAGGCACAGAGACATGATTTGCTTAGGGTTACCCAGTAGGCCAGTGGCAAGGGCAAGAATAGAATTCAGGTTTCCTGACCAAATAGAGATAATACCTTTAACCCAGGGTGCCAAGGTACAGGCAACTGGGACATAAAGACCAAGTTTGGGCTGAGAAAGCATCAGAAGCACTTTAGAGGTCAAATTTTCAAAATCCTGTAGTGGAGGGTTAAAGGATATATCCTATCTCTCTTAATAGTTGACCTTCTGGATGGAGCCAACTTTCTCATAAGCCTCAAGAAACTATGGGAAAGTAAAATGAAAAGTGGTGGTTTTGACAGGGGCAAAACTGAGAGGGGAGCCTAGCATTGGATCAGCAAAGGGTGCTGCAGGGCAAGCTCAAGATGCCCTGCAAAGGTTGAGTAGTTGGATCTCATTCCTCAACAATCTCCCTTTTGGCCAATTAAGGGGGGGACTTGGTGAGTTTTAAAGGGAGTCACGTTTAGTTGTCTTCAGCTGGAGTGGAATGAGTATGGAACAGGGTACTGTGGGGTGAAAAGCCCATGG
>NW_017729022.1:61370440-61373137 GCF_001723915.1 Gavialis gangeticus
GCAAGCTCAAGATGCCCTGCAAAGGTTGAGTAGTTGGATCTCATTCCTCAACAATCTCCCTTTTGGCCAATTAAGGGGGGGACTTGGTGAGTTTTAAAGGGAGTCACGTTTAGTTGTCTTCAGCTGGAGTGGAATGAGTATGGAACAGGGTACTGTGGGGTGAAAAGTCCATGGGAAATTATGTGAAGGCATGTGGGTTTATCGTTAGTCATCCTCTGGAGAAAACAAGAGACAAACAGTTACAAACAGAGAATAAATGAATAAAGACTAAATAGGAAGTTTCACGTGCTTGCTCTACATTGTTGATACTCGCCCTTCACTACTTCCCACACTTTTCCTACCAACTCTCTCTTCTTTCCTGAAAGCATCATAATATGCTAGCCTAGAGTCTCTCAAACTTTTTTCACAGTATATGTACCACCTTTTAATACAGAGATTATTTTGTAGATAATTCCTTTGCCACTTTCATTTGCATAAAATCCTTGCCGCAACTACAGCAATTATTTACAGGAGGAAGTAATATCATGGAAGTTATTTGCTATAGGTTAGCCATCTTTTATAACAATGGAACAATTGGAAATAAGGCTGTAAGCAGTGTGTCATGAGAAAGCTTTCTATGGCCCTGCATGGGACACCAGTAGCATAGGAACCATTGTTTCAAGACATCTTATGTTTCATAGTTTCATAGTAGCTAGGGTCAGAAGGGACCTGAACAGATCATCTAGCCTGACCCCCTGCCACAGGCAGGAATGAATGCTGGATGCACAGGTTGATACAGTCAAATCTGACCAGGTTCATATAATCATTTACTCACCCTTAGACTATCACCAGCCCGGAAACTCAGTTCATCTTCTCCAGAAGCATTGAAATCGAACTTGGCAACGGCCTCCATACTGTGTTCTGGTGACAGGAAAAAGCTGAAAGAGATTAAAGTTTATCATTGCCTGTGGGACTCTGGGTCCTCTGAGTCTGGCTTGTAGAAGAGGTTGTATTTTCCTGTTCTGGAGACTATGAACTGGTGTGCTGATGCTGTGATCTCTACTCACTCAGGGTGCCAATGGCACTGGAATCAGACTTTTGGGTTCTCGATGACAGAGCCTAGGTGGGAACATTTGCTGAAATATAACTCATAATAGTGGTTTGCTTTTCATCAAGAAGGCTCAGAACAAACCAAAGCATTTGCCCTTTCCTATGAACCATTCTTTCCACCCAGCAGTCTTATAATGAAGGTTTGCATACTGCATCCAACTATATTGATAGTAATTCTGACTTGGTTTTCAGTAACCAGAGTGCAGTTAAATTACTAGTCCCTCATCCAGCAGAAGGATGCATTTGTTCTCTGCACTGGCCTACTCATTATCATAGACAGATGCAAACTATGGATAAAAGGGGCAACCTACAATAAAAAAACATTCTTTCTTGCACAGTGACCATAATATTGAATAAAGAAAGATTGACCGTTTCCTAGAAAGTCCTGGCATGCATAAACTTTGATTTCCAATGATAGAAAGATATTTGTGCAGAAAGGTTGTATTCTCTGTTTTGATGTTTATAGAATACTAAATTGCAAATGATGCCATTCAAGAACTTTGCCTCATTGTCCAACAGTTAAGATTTCAGGAGCCTGAGTTCACATTTCATACAGTTTACTAATTATGAAAGGTACAAGACCAGGGGTTGGCAACGTTGTTGGGCAAAATGCCAAAAACACTCATAACCTCGACTTGTAAGATGTTGGTGCGCCAGGGGTGGATGTGGGGGAGCTGCAGTATGCCCAATCTTTGTTGTGGCAGCGCAGCCCCAGCTCCTACCCTGCCGTCTGCCCCCAGGCACACATGCAACGAGCTGGGCTGGGGATCTGCAGACCCGAATGCAGTCACTTGCAGCCTCCCAGCTCTCTGCCACACCTGGCCTGGGTTCTGGGCAGGCCCCTGATTCCTGCCATGGAGCCTGGGCTATTTGCGGTAGGTGGTGGGGAGGCTGCAAGCAGCTGCACCAGGTTCCACAGAGCCTCAGCCTAGCTTGTTGCTAGCAGTGGGTGCATGCACACATTGGGGCAGAGAGTAGGAAAGGGTTTGGGGTTATACTGCCACAACAAGGATCGGGCCCCTCACAGCTCCCCTGCCATCCTGTCCTGAGAGGTGTGTGCCAAGCAAAATGCCTTTGCATGCCATGTTCTGGCACACATACTGAAGGTTGCCTACCCCTGTATCAGACCAAGAGCCCTGAAAACCAAAGTCTCCTTTTAATCAACACAGCAGATGTAGGATGGGAAGTAGCAGTGTGAACTTCACTTATTCACCATTTCCTGCTAAGGTAAGTCAGATGTGCCATAAAAGAACCATCTTTATGATCAAAAGCTCTTTGCTTCTCCTGGCCTACAGAATTTATGGACTGTCAGCAGAGGCTGCCAATAGCAAAGCAGGAAGTAGCTCAGTGTCAGTTTCATAGTTCATAGTTTCATAGTTTCTAGGGTCGGAAGGGACCTGAACAGATCATCTAGTCCGACCCCTGCCATGGCAGGAAGAGCACTGGGGTCAAATGACCCCAGTAAGGTGGTCATCCAACCTCCTCTTAAAAACCCCCAGGGTGGGAGCCTGCACCACCTCACTTGGAAGCTGGTTCCAGACTCTAGCCGCCCTGACCGTGAAGTAGCGCCTCCTGATGTCCAACTTAAACCTTCCCTCCGCCAGCTTG
>NW_017729022.1:61373535-61379175 GCF_001723915.1 Gavialis gangeticus
GGGGCCCAAAGGGGGCCCAGCAGGGAGGTGGCAGTTCTGGTCCTTACTGAGGAAGACAGAGGCAAAGAAGTTATTAAATATGTTGGCTTTGTCGTCTGGCGTGACAACCAGATTCCCCGTCTTGTCCTGCAAGGGCCCCACATTTCCTGGGGCCTTCTTTCTTCTCCCTATGTACTTAAAAAAGGACTTCTTGTTGTCCTTAATCTGGGAAGCCAGCCCCTGTTCCATCTCTGCCTTGGCCTTCCTAACCATCCCCCATTGTACTGGTGTTTTTTGTGATGTAGGTAAATGTCCTTCTAGGAACCAGTCTGAGGTCTGGTCAGCAATACAAAGGAGGTTCAGTTGGCAAAACTTCCCTTTTGGAGGCAGCTGTGCCATCAGAGGAGATATTCTGCCAGATTCACTTCTGCCATTCGGAGAGGTGGTGCAGCAAAGGCAACAGAAAAATCTCTTCTGCTCCCATACGTTGTGTCTACAATGGGGCTCTGCTATCATAGCTCTGCCTGCACAGCTATGGTGGCAGCAACTCCATAATGCAGATAAGCCCTGACATGCTTTTTGTAGTTAAATTCATAGTCACCCAACAGCTCTCACATAGGAATAATTTTTAATCTTAACTAACCTGGCTGGACGGACGCAGTGACCTAGAAGTCAAAGGATTCATATATCCTATCTACCCTCCCTCCCAAAACATCCATTCTCCAAACCAGGAAGATCTCTAACTTGCCCTAGCTGAAGAACTCTTATCCAGAGGATGCTAGAGAGAAACCTCACCAACAGCTTGTCTACACAGAACATTATTTCTCAAGTTGACTGTCATACCAGGATTGAGACAGATCAAAAAGCAAAAAGTGCTGGCACCAAACAAGACTCAGAATTAGGCAAGCAAAATGTTAAGTTTTTCAAACTGATGAGCCACTGGAGATTGATTCTGAGAATTATTTTCTCATTCCCAAATATAAAAGGTTTTTCACACACTTTCTTCTGGATTCTTTCAGCACTTTTGTTTTTGCTGCTTATTTTAAGTGGATCTGTATTCATGTGACTGAACATTAGCCAGGCCGAACTGAAACAAGGTTGTTGGCAGTCTGCACACAGCTCTGCCAGCTCAACATGCTCCTGTCTTACAGAGATATGTGTTATTTAAGTCCTGGGACCTCCCATACAACTCTACAAATTTAGCTCAATCCTGACCTAAAGCAGTCATGCTATTCTAGACTGCAGAGTTTTGTGAATTTACCTTAGTATTAATAAAACTGTAAAGTGGTGCAATTCAATGTGCTTCAATTGCAGCTTGCAGCTTCCCAGCTTTCCAGTCCTGTTTGTCTTTTCTCCCACCCCACTGATGACTGAAAGCTTGTCTAACAGCTCTCCCAACTATACAGTTGGTCCAATAAAAGGTAACAAAAAAATCCTTGCCTCTTGGGTGTTTCCTGGACTGTCACAACAAAACTTCAACCCTATCACTCCACTTACTGATGTATCTTAATGTTAACGTTTGACACTATTTGTTAAGTTAGTCATGGGTCCTTGCACAGATCAGCAAATGCACCTCAGTTGTCTGTCACAACTGCCTGAACTATTCCAGTTCCTGACATAACTCTGTTGATAAAATGTGACCTGTAGGCATCCTCAACTATTCTGGCATTGGGAGTTCCACAGCCTTCAACCTGTGACACCAAACAATTGCTTGTGATAGTAATGATTATGATACAAATGGAGGATTTAGGATTTTAAATGGAGGAATGGGTTAACCTTTGGGTGAACTACAAAATCAAGTATCCTGTTTTTCATGCAAAGTTTTATTAGTAATAGAGAATGACAGAGAAACTAAAGAAAATAACTGAGACCAAAGAAAAATTGCTTTAATATGGGCTGTTTTTCAGCATTTTATCTTGAGGCACTGAACTGTTGTGTAAGGGTCACAGCCAGCAATAGAAATACATCTCAGAACTCTTAAGTATAGAGCATTAATCACAGCTTGAGTAAAACCAGTTAAAACCCATAAACTCTGTTTGAATACAAATCCATTCTTTGATTTCTTCCCCTTAGTGGAATTATCTCAGGGATTCTTTTGGGTGGGAGGGGCAGAGCTAGTTTCATTTTTCAGTTTCCACACAGTTAAAGGTGATGCTTTAGACATGACCCCAGGAAGGGAGCAGCATTTGGGAAATGGTTAAAAACTCCTTTCTCACCTATTTTCAATTTCAGCAGTCCCAACCTCGGGGATAGACCGAGAGACAGACACCTCTTCAAACAATCTAACAGGTGGATTAAATGTGCTTTTCATTGCCAAAGGCTGGATTTAGAAATGACTCAAATACCATACACAGTGTTGGCTGTGTTGATAAATCAGCACTGCAGTAATACCATGGCCCTAAGCTCTTCTCCACCAAATACTAAAGTACCACTGGCCAATAATCCTGTCTTTGAATTCCAGCATAGCACTTTTCATCACCTGAACTTCAAACCAGCCCTGAATTTCTGATCTTTTCCTTCCTCTATTTGTCTCTCTAGATTCCTTATACTGCTTAGGTCAGTTCTAGGTCATTATAAAAGTTTTCCTGGTACGGAATCATCCACCTTCTCTCCATCAGCATGTACCTGATGTAATGACAAAAAAAGAAAAAAAAATCAACTCCCTGCTGTTTATATTTCTAGGCACTTTTTATCCCAATGGATATCAAAGCATTTGGCAGACTGTGAGCCAAATTCTATTCTTTCCCATTAACTTTACACTAACTAGGAAGAATTTAGTCCTGTATATGTTGTATAAAGTGAAAATCACCCCCCGTACAGAGGGTTAACAAAAAACTTATGCAGCACCAAAGTCAGGCTTACACCTATTTTGAGGCCTGACTGTGAAGTTCCAAGCACAAAGGGATTGTGATGGTTCTTTGCAGAGATATGAATTTGCTCAGTGAGGAGCAACCCTTCATAACTGAAACACAGAGGCAAACAGGAGGAAACACAGCTGCCCTTCTATGTTATCAATACTACATAAGAGTCATAAGAGGGAAACTGAAAAGAATCTTTATCATTTGAAACTACAGAGGAGGTACTTAAGGGCAGCAGGTTAAATTCCCGGAGGTGGAATTCAGCCAGAACGCTGAGGCTCAGCCTCCCATGTTTATAAAAAGGATCAGGGACTATTTAATGACAACTACCAATCAGGTGTTAAACCTCCTCTGAAAGGTAGCACCCCTAATCATACAGCATTCCTTCCAACACCATGCCGGGGTGCAAGTGCAATAGAAATGACTCAAAGGAAAGAGAACCACCCACTGAGCCACCAACACTGCTTACTGCATGCCTGGAGTTTTATCTGGGAGCCTATCATACAATTATTGTCCAAGCTCAGGTTTGTTTAGCCTGAAGTGATAAGATCACAGCAAGGGGGCATGGCTTCAAGCAGAGGCCTATTCAAAGGTGACAACCTTAACAAGCACTTGATTTTTAAGCCTGTGGCTGGTATATGTAAGGCTCACAGCTTCACTGCAGTGGGGGCTCATCAAGGGATGATCGTACGTGGAATGTGCTGTTGTGTCTTTTGGCTGCTTCCAGTAGCAACCTGTTGGTCTGATGGTAAATGGGCAACAGTCCAGTGTTGAACATCTATATCAGTACTACAGGTTGATAGTCCAACCAAAGTACCTGAATAGGGAGCCAGGGATCTGGAATGAGCTGTGATATTTTATATATAAGAAGTATTGTTGTTGTCAGCTAACCCACATTCAAGAGGTACCGGGAAATATTCTGCTCCAAAAATGCAAACCTTTGTTTCCCAAGTTAATGGAATTGCTCTGCTAACTGTTAGTAGCAATTGGGCTTGATCAAAAGCAGGGCTTAAGCACGGCAACCCATAACTCTACAAATAAATAAATGGAGAAATTCACAGCACCAAGGTACAGGGATGTATCTGGTAGCTATGTTGGTCTGAGACAAAAAATAAATGCAAAAATCTAGAATTCTTGGTTCAGAGATGGTGCTTCTTATTAGACCAACTCAGAAATCGTAAAAAAGTTATCTTTTCTGCAAGCTTCTGGGCTCTCTCATTCTTCATCAGGCTCAGGGAAAATTAAAGATGATTTTAAAATTAAAATTAACACTGCCAACAAAATGTCCCCATAGGTAGGATATAAACTTCATTTTTGGATTTTAAATTTCATTGCTGAACAACAAGAAAGCTTTCTATAACTCCCTGCTTGCCATCTGCAACCTCCAGGGAAAGAATCCTGCTTGATCTGCACAACAAAGTGAAACTCAAAGACACTCTTATGGACTCAGAGGGATAGACTTCCATCTTCAGCTTCCTCTGTGCAAAAATGAAGTTTATTTCCTACCTATAGGGACTTTTGACCATCTTTAATTTTTCCTGAACGTGATGAAGGGTGTGTGAGCTCAAAAGCTTGCAGAAAAAGATTATTTTTTTGTGATTTCTTAGTTGGTCTAATAAAAGGTATCCATCTCTGAACCAAGAGTTCTAGATTTTTGCAGCACCAAGTTAGGCACTCAGGTGGCCCTATACAATATGTCAGTAGTTCTACCTAAGAATTAGATCCAGAAAAGTCAGCATGCTGTGTGGGGAGCCACCAAAGCAAATGCTGACGGGAAGTGTGGCTGGGCATAAACCGGTTTATGAATCTAGGCCAGTGGTGTTGAACTGATCTGGCCCTGTGGGCCAGATGAGTGGTGCAGGGCCAGTCAGTTGTCTGGATCAGGGCCATGGACCCCCTCTCCTCCCTTCTCTCCTCCAGCATACAAGATCTGGCAGCCACTTCAGAAATGGTCTTGGATGACCCTGGAGTGGCTGGGACGGGTGCTGTGTGTGACGCAGTCCAGCTGAGAGTGTGTAGGGTGGATCCCAGACCAGTCAGAGCAGGTACCACGCTGCACCACATGCAGTGTCTGCTCTGGGCATGCCACTGTCCACAGCACCTGCTCCAACCAGTTTGGGACCTGTGCTGCACTTGGCGCTTGCCAGGTGCAACATGTAGCACAGGTCCCAGACTGGCTGCAACAGACACCATGTGCAGTATGCATACCAGAGTGGGTGCCACATGTGGTGCAGGCCAGCTGAGGCAGGCACCATATGTAGCACAGTGTTTGCTCTGGCCAGTCTGGCATTCATGCTACATGCTTCTGGTGTACTCCCAGAGTGGCGAGAGCAGGCATCGCGTGTGGCGTGCATCCACAGGCCTGTCTGTGGGGCTTGTCCAGCATGTGCTGTATGGGTCTGCTCAGACCCAGGGGCAGCACTGGGGGCTTGACACCCCCCCACCCCCCATATCTAGGCTATAGGGCAGGAGTGGGCAATTATTTCAGCTGGAGGGCCACTTAATGAGTTTTGGTGAGCTGTTAAGAACTGCACACATACAATCGTTTAGAAGATATATTTTTAACAAATTATAGATCAAAAAAAATCAAATCATATACTAAAAATCAAACATCTACTAAAATATTTTAATTTTATTTCAAAAAATTATTTTTGTCCTGATTTATGTGTTTTTGAGTAGTGTATATAGAAGCGACTGCAAAATAAAGTCTTACTCTTGTATGTTGTGGGGGGGGAGCTATGGGAGGGTATGTGTGGAGTGTGTGTGTGAGGAGGGATGTGGGGTGTGTGTGTGAGGGTGTGTA
>NW_017729022.1:61384175-61388419 GCF_001723915.1 Gavialis gangeticus
GGGGGGGGGGGTGTGTGCATGTGGGGGGGGCTGCCTGCATGCTAGGTGCCGGAAGCTGGTGGGGGGAAGGAAGGGGAGGGTGGGGGGCAGGAGGCATGAACTCACCGAGGTGATGCAGGTGCAAGTGCAGTTCATGACCCCCCATCCGGCCCACAGTTGGCCCCGCGGAACTCCGCATGGGGCTGAGCCCTGCTTATAGCTGCCTGGGGCAGCCCATGCTGTGCTCCCACCCCCACCTGCCCCTGGCCCCAGTCCAGCCGGCATGCACAGCTTTCTGGTGGGGCTGCTCATGGTGCAGCTGCAGCCACTCAGTACTGCTCAACACTGCACTCCCAGCCAGGTGGGGGGCATGCTGTAGCCAGGCAGCTCCTGCCCCAGTGCACAGGGCTTCCACCCATGGGCCAAATCCAATCAGTTGGTGGGTCAGATCTGGCCCGTGGGCTGTATTTTGCCCAGGCCTGCTATAGGGGCTCCAAATACCACAGGCCTGGTTTGTTATAAACTGACAAATAATGTGATCTAACCTGTTCAGTACAGCAGCAGAAAGTGGCCATACATAAATGCACCAGTTGGTCTCTCTCTCTCTTTCTCTCTCTCTCTCATGCACACATACCAGCCTTCAGGGCTGGTCCATTGACTGTCCTCACCCTCTTTACAGTTTTAAGGTACATTAATTTTCATGCCTTACAAATGCTTGGGACATTATGTTACAGAATTGGAGGGAGCTGTTTTCTTTATGTTTACCACTATAGGATCTAATGAGCACCCCAGCGAGAGGCTTGCTGTGAGCCGTTGCTCAGCCCAGCTGTCTGGTAATGTAAAAAATTGGCTGCTTTCCTGTGAGCCAGTCAAAAGCACTTCATGAAAATGCCCTGGTTTTATACGTCTTTATTGTCAAGCCATAAAACAAAATGGCTTTTCTACTCATAAATAACAATGAAAAATCCGATGATGACAAACCCCCAGTGAGGAAAGATGGGAGCTGATTTTATCACTTCCCCTCACCAGTGCCATAGGATTTACTACTCTGTTCCTGACAGGTTACCCCTTTTACCATGTGCATTACATTCCCATCACAGCTGTCCCTGCCTGAATTCAACTGATAGGTAAATATTCACAAAGATCTCTGCAGTAACCTTAATTAACAATGACAAAAAATTTGGAAGGGATATAAAACCTCATGCTTCACTGTTTAAGCCCATCTCTAACCGCTAGAGGCTATGATAGGATTTAAAATGGCAGGGGTCATACTATCCCTCCTCCTCCTGCTTCAGGGTTCTTATACTTTCCTTTAAAGCATCTGGTTGCTGTTGGGGATGGGATACCAGACTAGGCAGACCTCAAGGTTTGTGTAGTCTTGTGACTCCTGCATTCAAAATGTGCAGTTCAGAAGCATTTGTATCCGTTTGGGTTCTTATCTGAATGAGCCAAAGTAACAGAATTTAATGAAATAGGCCTGGAAATCTCATAAGAACAAGCTTCCTAACAACATTTTCATAATCTCTTGCTTCTGGATGTGTTGGAAATGTCAAGGGAAAAAGCTGTTTTGAGGCTGTTTTAGCCCTTCCATTTCCTCACCTAGGAATGCAGAAACAGCCATCGTCATGAAATAATTTTTGGAGGACAATAAAAATACAGCAAATATGTTGCAAATCCAACAGTTTTGACTGATGCTTTGAGGAAGGTTAGTGATTTCGATTTTGTTCTTTGTCAATCCAAACTGACTCACCCTAATCTTAAATTAGTTTATCTCATGGAAGTAAGACTGTCAAGAACTAAAGAAGTGGAGTGCAAGTGGGAACTTGGAACTGAGGGGGATTCTCAACTGCTTTGCTTTGTAGTGAATAATAATTCATTGGCAGTGGAGGCAGGAGTGTCGGGCCGTAAATCCAGAGGAAACTGAATGTTATGAATGGGAGCTGTCTGGCTACTACTGATCTCCCATCTATTTCTGTCCTACTCTCAGATGTGTTCCATGCACAGCAATTCATCCTTCCTCACAACTTTGTTTTCCAAGGACAGATACCTCAGCTGTCTACAGTGACAAGTCATTAGTAGGCAGTTATTTTTTCAGTGAGGAATCAAGTGCACAAGGCAGGAGGTGTTATGCATGCTTCTCTGCAGAGCTCCACCAGTATACCTCAGTGCAGATTAGCTGACCTCCTGCTAATATAGATTCTGCCTTTTGTACCAAAAGCCCTGCATCTGGTACTCTACCTCCATTCTTTCTATTTGTTCAGCCCTAGGATTCTCAAACAGCTCAGTCAGTGTAATACAAGCTTTAAGCGCAAACACCCTCTAGTATTTTAATTCTGGACCTCTCACCGTCACCCTCAAAATCCATGTTCAGTTCTATTGATGTGACAAGGCCTAGTTTAACCACAGACTTTGAAATAGTTATGCTAAGAGGGGTACAAAAGTCCCTTCTATTACCAAAATAAACTCTAATTGTAATTCTGCAAGCACCTTTATACCAGTAAAACCATCTCTACCAGGGGATGTACATCTTTAAACCTATAATGATATGGTTTAAATGGTACACTTTGCATGTCAACATGGCCTTAATCCTGACTGGCAGTGCAATTTGCCATTCAAATTAGGCAGTCCTTCCCCACAGCTCTGCTAATTCATCTCAAAAGATACCCCCTGCCATTTCAACTGAAGAATCTCTCTGAACTTGTGAAGGATTTTTGTTCTGAAATAATATGTTGCAATGATCCTTTAATTTCATTTTTTAAGGAGCTACTGACAAACTTGACAAGAAAAACTATTTTCTCCCAGTCCTTCTGAACCTGCCAACTTCTCTTTTGTGTTACTGTTCCCATCACTCCTGTTTACTGAATTATTAGTGCCTCACTAGTACCTTATTCCACTCTAAAGGGTTATGTCCTGGGCATCCTGTATTTGTTGGGTAATTACACTGAGCGGCACTCATGACATCACAGCTTATCACCTTGGCAGCAACTGTGAGATCAGAGGAAATGAACTAGGACAGAACCGAAGGGATCAGCTCAGCCGGAGATAGAGGATTACAAGGGAGAAAGTGATGGTTTGACCCTTTTTCTCTGTATCATTTAGTAACCAACCAGTCTTCTTCATTTCTGTTATGTCTCATATTTTGAGCATATCCAGATGAAACATGCTTCCTTTGCCATGCAGGGGTTTAGAAAGTTTTGGAATAGGAGCGTAGTTAATTAGAGCTTAGTTGTAAGCACGACCCACTTCCAACCCAGCACCAGTCAGTCACTGCTCCCTTCACTGCGTCGCTGCTTCCTCGCACCTTCTGGCCACCACAAAGTTGAAGTATCTTGCCATCACCAACAGGACCGGACACAGGCATGGGTGAACCAGGTGGCTGCCTGGAGCCTAGACAGAAAGGGGGCCCGAAAATGGCTATTACTATTATTATTATTATCATCATCATTATCTCTGGTGAAGGGGGCCCCGATACTAAAAGTTTGCCTGGGGCCACCAGGAGTCTAGGTACCATGCTGACTGTCAAAGACCTCTGCTGCCAAAATGCTGCAGAAGCCCCCTGGATCCATGGGTTGGATCCTGCCTGTGGGCTATAGGTTGCTGACTGTTACACAAGGTGAATGATGCATGGATCTACCACATCACCACAGTTCCCAGAGTTGTCTAAATAGTAAGCTGGTTATGGCCCAGCATCAGTGCAGGACAGGTCAAATGGAGGACCTGTGGCTTCCAGAATGTGATTTCTGCTCAGTAAACCCTGATTATTTTTTTCTGGTTAAGACCAATTAAAAATTACTACTGCTTTGGGTCATTCCTTCAACTAGCATAAATTGGTGTAGCTCCATTAATGTCTCTGAGCTGAGTTATACCAAGTAAAGAGCTGGGCTCATGGTTTAAGATGCACAGGACCAATTCTTTCTTATAGCATGCAAACTATGAAAAGTACCTGCAGCAGATGGGGTTTCAGTGGAGAGGAAGAAGGTAAGGATGACCCTTCCCTTTCCAGACCTCTTTGTTCTTGCCTCCTAACACTGCCAATGAGAAAAGCCCCCACATTCACAATGAGAGATAAATATGGTCCACTCCTAATACCAAAGCCAGACTTAGAAACCAGAGCAATAAGGATGACAAGTGATTTTGTCACTGCAGTATTCCCTGATATTAATTTGAACTGCAGGTAAGCTAAGCGGGGGCGGCATGGCCATCAGGACAAAATTAAAATGTGCTGCATGGGCGGCTGATTTTCTCCCCTGCCATCTGTAGATGTG
>NW_017729022.1:61388494-61398830 GCF_001723915.1 Gavialis gangeticus
CATTGGGGGGGGGGGGGGGGGGGGGGGGGGGGGGGGGGGGACGATGGACAAAGACTCTTTTTAGAGCTCAGAACCCAAGCCTGGAGCACTCAGCCAAATAGGCCCTTGCAGGATTTAAATTATCCCTTTGATGAGCACCCTCTGATTCACTGGGTTTTTTCAAGGCTCTGTCTGAAGCATGGGTAGGGTGATCTCTCTCTCCCTTTTCCCTCCCCTCCCCCTTCTCCTCCTGTGCTGTACCCCTTTAATCATGATAAATATATTTTAACTCGCTTGATTAAGTCAGCCAGACAATGTGCCCCTAATCTGCAGTGATCAGAGCTCTGGAATTGCAAAGGCAAGCCTGCTGTCTCTCTATCAGACAGAGCAATAAGGGGTCACTAATACAGCCCCCATTAACTACTTCCTGCGGAATGAATTTTCCCTAACTGCTCCTAAAGAGTAGGCACTTGAGGAACTCTGCCTGATGTGAACCTGTTCAGAATGGTCTCTCTTGCAGAAGAGGCAAGCTTTCCCTACCCACCCTCCATACAAATACACAAAGCATGAAACATAGCCACTTCCTTCTACACAGAAGGTTTTCTTTTTTTTTTTCGCTCATAACCGCTTATCTAGCTAACAACCTCTCAATTTTTCTTATGTTATTTTGTAACACACTGGCTGGCAACTCAATGTTATCAGAATAACGATCATGTGCTTCAGTGTGTGCACATCTATGCAAACTTATTTGCTAGACAGAGCATATGTGCTTCACAGTCATAGAATTCAAGGTCAGAAGGAACGGTTAGATGACACTTGTACAGTGTGAATTTAGCATACGTGTGTGTGCGTTGAAATATATCCTGCATGCATTTGAAAATATAACATAAGTACAAATGCACATCTCCAAGTTTGCTTCACACATGCAGTATAGATTATGTATATAAATAAACATATGCATCTGTGTTCATACATGTATTTGTATACATGCCTATGTGCATATGCATCTGATGCTTGCTTGCAGCAACACCTGATGAGCACAACCACCTCTTATCAGCAACATTTCCCTTGGGAATATTTTCCATACTATATATTCAGTGGACAGCCAGTTTAGGAACAACATAGCACCAGGGCACTGATATGTTTCTACTCCCAGACACTGGCTGTATTCTAGGAACCTGTTCTCTGCTGTGGCCTATCTGGGACACAAGGCTGAAGTCCAGGGAGCAAAGGTAGCACCAGGTGACCCCTGCAGCCTGTAGAATCCAGGGGTTACATAGCACAAGCCAAGTTGCCAGTGTACACATAAGCAGCTTCAGAGCTGGACTGAACTACGCTAATTGCTTGAAGCTCCTGTGAGCCACTCTGGCAGGAGCAACCAGCTAGATACAGAAGTATTCTTCCCATGCACCTTGTTTCAGAGGCTGGGATGATACACCCGGTAAGTATTCCTCTACTCAGAGAGAACTCTCCAGGGGCTAGTTGCTGGGCTTGTGCAACTCAGCCAGAGTGAAAAAAGGATCTGGCTCTATGAGGCACATTTCAAAAGGAGTTCAACATCTAATACTAGGTCATAATTTTCAAAGGAACCCAGAGCCTATTAAAGCACCTAATAGGGGCTACATTTTCAAAAGCACTCAGCACTTAGTTGCTCCCATTTTGACACTTTTGGCCGGATTTACAAAAGCACACAGCACCCAACATGCTCTTCTGAAAATATAACCACTTATACTGATGTCTAACTAAGAGCTGAGCTCTTTGGAAGATTTGAGTACATGTATTTGCTGAAGCTTGATCCTGGACATCTTCCAGAAGCACCTTTTGGGGTGGGGGGAGGGAAAAGGGGGGGGCATTTAGCAAGCAAGATTAAGTTGTGGTATTGTTTAGGGAATTGTTATATACACATATAACTCATTTACTACTATTTATCTGCTTTTATAATTTTTTCTTTTTTTTTTTTTTTACTGTAAGCCACCATGAGCTTTTTGGGAAAAGCGAAATATAAAAATACATAAATATCTGTTCCTGTGTGTACACTGTATGTGTGTAAAGGAGCTACATTCATATATATCTTCATATATTTCATAACAAAAAGTAAACCCGTAATTACATATGCTAAAACAGGGAAAATGGTATTTCGTGCTTTCAGGATCAAAGGTGAGGAAAAAATTCCCTTCATTAGGTTCAACTGGCCAGATGAAGAATGGAAGGTTTTCATTCTTCTCTGAACCAACAAGTATCAGGCAACAAAGAAGATAAGAGTACTAGGTATACTACGCCAAATCTAGTAAGGCACATTCAATATTCCTATACAGTAAAGATGTCAGACTTATGGCTTATGTCCTGTGGAGCCATGCCATGGGGCTTGTAAGGAGTCTGAGAACTTGGGAGTGGGGCAAGTGGAGACTGGACTTGCTACTGAAATTGAAATTCAGGCCACAGAGTCCCACTGGCACTGTATGTCAACAGCAGAGGGTGAACAGTGGCTGTGTTAACCTCTACTGCTGTCCCCACTGTTTGCCTCTCCCTACTTTCTGGATCTGGCCTAGGAGGGTGGGGGCCCAGGATAAGTTACATACTTCTGTCTTAGAGGAACAACGCATATTGGCACATGTAGATATAGCATGTGCAATCATGGTAAAAAAGCCTACTAGCGTAGACTGCTAGGCACATACTACCACATTTCAAGTTAGCAACTACACGTTTCACCATCTATGCCAGCAGATACTACTTTGTGTAAAATGGAAAACAACAATATCATAAAGGAAAGTGCTATTTGTCTCATTGTGTAAGAGTCACTCTAGTAGCAGAGACAGTTGTGCAAAACCTGGAACTCTGCACCTACAATTACAGTGTGCGCCAGCAGATATAATTTTGCAGAAAAGTAGAAGCACAGTTAACACATTAAGAAACAGTGACATTGCTTTACCTATGAACAGTAAGACTGTTTCTGCACAAAAATGCATCTTCCTGCACAGCTTGTGGTTTATTATTGCAAAAAAATTTTTTCCTTTCACTTCTTTTTCTTTATTTTTTCTTTCTTCTTGAATAACAATTCAACTAAGATTAAACATCATAGCTTAGTTCAATAGAAATTTAAGAACATAAGCACAAATGTGGGAAATCCCACAATGAGGGTTTTCATGGTGTTCCTAACTTGGCCATGTTGTAAATACTGGGCTCATTTTGACTGTTAGTTATAGTTCTTCTGGGAAGGCTAGTCTCATGTTAATTATTAAGGAGCACATTGAAAGACAAATTATCTATCTATCTATCTATCTATCTATCTATCTCTAGATATAGAGATATGTGCCATGTGGTAGAATTAATGCCATTGTAGTAACCTTGATTTATGAATGTTCCTACTCATGTATTTACATCCTCAACTTCAATGTTTAATTTTTGTCCCAGATATACTTCATGGAGCCAGTTCTCAGAGTTGTAGCAAGCAATTTCTGCACCCTGGAGGTAGTAGTGGCTACCGTGGTGACAGAAGCAGCTGTTGTCCTTGCGTCCCCTCAAAATTGGTGCCTGGGGCTGGTGCCCCAGTCACTGAACTATGATTATCTTACAGCTAATTCTTATTTAAACATAAAAACAGGGCCTCTTTACAATGGATGTGTAAAAAAGCCTTGGCGTAAATGAAAGGAAGCTGGTCTATGTGGGTGCCAAGTCCTTCTGTTTATCAGGGGTTTACAAGTAATTAATTAAAATAATTCCTTTGGAATTAAAGTAGCCACTCCAAGAGTTGATGCAATTCCTTTTCAGATTAGAAGGTAAATCTGGATGTTTTCTTTTTACTATTTGGGGGGTTTGTGTATGAACAGAAGTTGAACAAATTCAGCTAAAGGAATAGCATAAATTTAGGGCTGGTCTACGCTTTTTTTAGTTAATTGGGATAAAAGCAGGTTGTAAATTTCAAGTGCAGTAGCTGCTCCTGACTCACTCCATGTGTGGATACTTATTGTGGACTTAAGAGTGCTTAGCTCCTGTTTATCATAATTCAAAAGTGGATTAAACTAAATCAGAACAAGGCTCTTTTAATCCAGAATAAGTATGCCCATACATGGAGCCATTCAGGAATATTAATGACAGAATAATTCTGTGTGTAGGCAAACTCTTAATTAAACCAGTGCAGCTTCTATGTACAGAGCAAGCCTTGGAAATTCCATGATTCCCTCTCTGACAGTGCAAGCAATGATGTTGCAACCATCACAGCAGTCAGATTAACTGAAGCCTTATTGTGCAACCCCTGCATAATATGCAAAAGACAATCACTGATCTGCTCCATCTGTGAGAAGGTGATCAATTTGCTTTGCTGAGCAGGGAACCACAAGATCTCCAGACCTATTCAACAGACTACATGTGGCAAAAGGGAACTCTTTGCAAAGGTTGTGAATGAGTCATTCGACATTTCAGGTTGACTGAAGTTGTTCTGCTACATTTATTTCTAATCTTGATGTGTTATCCACTTTTGCTCATTGAACAGGATGGGAAGAAATAGATTGAAATGCTTTGTTACAATATACATATGCAAGACAGATAAAGCATTAATCTGTGTACATGATGCATGTATTTGAATGTCCATCTATTCATGTGAGTGCCAGGATGCAAACTCAGATTTTTCTCATTGTGTGTGTAAACTAGGGTGACCATATCGCCCAGTTTAGCTGGGGCAGTCTTGGATTTCAAAGGTTCGTTCTGGCTGGCTGTTGAGAATTATAATGGGCATCCTGGAAACACAGAGGTGCAGGGCACAATCTGGTCAGGAGTTGAAGTGTCACAGAGTGCCTTGCAGGCAGGCAGGCAGACAGGCAGGCAGGCTGGCATCACTGCCAGCCCAGCACACAGCTGATTAGTAAGAGCATGGTGGGGGGAGGGAGGGGCACTGTCCCAGACTTCCCAGATGATGTCCTGGATTTCTGGGACTTACATATGGTCAGCCTAGTGTAAGCAGGTGTTCTGCTTGCATGTCTGAGGACAAGCACATCTAAGTGTGAATGAATGTTTGTGAAATTGCTTATAAGTGAACTGTATTCATGTGAAGGGATACACACTTCACACCTCCGAGGAACACGGGTGCTGGGGGTGATGGATGCTTTCTGTTCAGATAGGTAAGAAAAAAATCTGAGTGTCTATGTAGAAGTTGCCTCAGTGTATACAGGTGCACTATGTGTATACACATGGATTCATGCATGTGCATATTAGCTTGAGATGGAATACAGGCATTCACTAAACATTCAGCAAGAATTAAGCATACATCTAGGGAGTCCCAAGGAAAGGACACAGATCAAAAAAATCAAATCCAACCTGACCTAAGATTAGGTTCTTACATTCCTGATTAGAATCCTAAATAAAAAGTGGCAAGATTTCAAAGACTTTGACCATTTGCACCTCACATTGAAGCCTGTTTGAGCTGGGGGTTGTCAACAGACTGGGAATGAAGCCTTTTTTCAGCTGGGTGCCTAAATATGGACTTGGGGACCTAAGTTTATAGATACACAGGTTTAAAATTCTAGACAAACACACTTGCACTGATTTTACAAAGCAATAGGATATGATGGTGACAAAAGCTTTTTGAAAAATAACATTGGAAAGAATTTCAAAGGGAGGGCAGAGGACTTGAGTGGCTAATTAAGGCTGGGTTACAAGATATAAAGAAGGGTTTACACAGAATATAGAACATATTCTTGTTGATGAATTGTCTTTCTAAATCAGTGGTTCTCAATTTTTTTCATACCAGGACTCATTGGTAAACTTCAATGGCCAGTTCCGACCCAGTGCCCCTCACTCCCAACCTGCTGCCCCCAGGCCCCTGCTCCACAGGGTGTGAGGCAGAGGGTGTGTGTGTGTGGGCGAGGGGTGTGTGTGGGGCAGAGATGGCCCTAAGCAGCCTCTTGCAGGCTGGAACTCTGCCAGTCTGCAAGGGAAAAGCCATGGCTTCCCATTTTTTCTCCTTTAAAGGAGAATCCATTTTTAAAGTTTGTTGATCCATTTTTAAAGTTTGTTCATGACCATTTCATATATTCTTGTGACCTACTTTTGGGTTGTGACCCACGGGTTGAGAAATGCTGTTCTAGAGGACAAATAGCACATGGGTGGGGCAAAGGGACCACTGCTGGCTAAAAATAACATTAATATTTTATACTAAGCATAGAATGAATTTGTGTTTATAGTAGTAGATATACAGCATGCTGTCTAAGTAAAGGGCACCGGCAAGTTCTACATTATTATTAGGGATTTAAATGTCTTTGTTGCTAATATCACAGACCATTAAGGTTCAACTGTTGGTAAGTGTTATTGAATTTTTCATCAATTCTGCCATTTATCTATAGTGCACTTAGCCTGGTTAATGAACTGGTCAGCTTCATTCTATGTTTAATCATTTGTTCCCAGTGCTGCTGTTTTGAAAAAAGAGGCTTCAGGAGGATATTTAAATCTAAATACAAAATTATTTTAATTGAAATTAAAATATATATTCATGACATTTGTATTCAGATTGTTCTATAAATTTTATCTTCTCCAAACCTAAACATTGGGCCTATTAAATAAAGCTTATGAGAGAGAACATTCTGTTCTGGTTCAAAACATTTAAAATATATTTTGTTATTTATTTTAATGACAGCAAGAAATGTATTATTTTGTTTTTAATTTTGACCCGATAATAAGACCATGCTTGTACTGGCTTTGTATACCACAGAAGGTGATATAAGATATAGGTCCAATTCCAGATTATTACAATTAGAGAAATACATAGTTCATTTTATCCATTCTTAATCTAAATCTGCTTATTTGGGTACATAAGGGTCTTTAAAGTGGTGGGAACTCTGGATGTCCACTGAACTGGTGATTAAGCAGGGGGAACTCCATATAGGCAGTAGATGAAAACTCACAGGCAGCACATAGGAGGCCAATAGGGTTGTGCGAAACACCACCATTTTGTTTCAACATTCATTTCCACATTGTAAAGGGACAGTGTTTTGTTTTGTCATTTTGTCTTGTTTTGAAGCACTGTCCCATTTTGTTTCATCAAGACTGTTTCACTATTTCGACTCACTTCAGTGTTTTGCCCATAGGCTATAATGGGGAATCATAAAAATGCCTAAAACATTGTAATGTGTTGCCTGATTCAGGTGCAAATTGCAGGGATGGTAGCCCCTTCTGAGGACATGAAGCCTGCCAAGTTTCAAGGAGATAGGTGCAGAGGTTTCTCAGAAACTGCACCTCAAAGTCTTGAAAGCAAAATTTACTGGCAGTGGCAGCGTCCTGTCATCTGGTGCAGATCTGGGGGCTGGGACCCCCAGAGGGCTGTGCTGAACTCCTCCCGCAGGTGCAGTCCCTGGATCTGTGCCAGATGACAGGAGGCTGCTGCTGCTGCCTGGGACCGGTGCTAGACAAAGCCTGTGCCCAGGTCCGGGCTCCATGGAGCTCAGCCCGGCGACGGGAGGTGGAGTGTAGCCCTGGCTCTGCCTGCCTCTCGCCACTAGGCTGCACTCAGATTGGCTCTGCTAGTCCCAGGGAGCTTAGCCTGGCGGTGGGAGGCGGGCAGAGCCAGTGCTGTACTAGAGATAACATTGGATAACATCTTCTGCAACAGTTTAGCATTCTCTTTGCAGGGCAGACTCACCAGCAAGCAAGCCCTACCAAACCAAACCAGACCAAAAATTGTGGAACTAGCATGACTTTTGCAATTATCATGCTGTTCATCCTGCTTTCATGTTATATCCCCTTCCCCCAGCTCCTTACTTGTCTACTCAGATTGCAAACTTTTGGGAGCAGGGACCATCAAATTCTCTACGAGATAGACATTCAGCTGGTATATTTTGTCAGAGATCAATGCAATTATGACAGTTCATACCAGTTGTGGATTTGCCCTCCATGTTTGTACAGTGCTGAGAACATTGGTGCCTCATTCTAAGTCAGTCCATTGGCACTAATATAATAAAAGCAACCCTTTAAAAAAACCCCACAGACACCCTGAAAATCATTTACCTACAAGATATGAAATAAATGAGACAAGTGTTCTAGTCACTGTGTGGCTTACGAGATGTGCCTTACAAGGCTCTAAGCAAAATAGCATGGTATTGTATATAACTGAATACTAACCTTCAATATTAGGATCATGTATTCTCTTAATGCACACAAACAAGGCCATAACTTTATGGCTGTTATATCCTGATTTCTGACTTCTTAACAGTCTAATCATATAATTTATTATCATTGTTATTAAATCTGTAAATTTCTTTTGAAAGAAAGAGGAAATGCCAGCATGGAAAACTATTTGACTGGACTAGTGCAAGATGATCCGTTACCACATACCTCATCAGCTCTTGCAAGGAGCTCTTCCTCTACAAAGCTTAAAAAGTCTGCAGAAGAAAAACCTCAAGAGCTGCAAACTTTAGGAACTGAGCAGCTTCTACTTTTCAAGATGCACGGAGAAGGTGGGTAGAAGCATGACAGCTAGCAGTTCTCTGAACAAACATTGAGCCTCAGACTTTTGGAAATGTTCTAACGGTGAAGTCTGCCCTCATGTAGAGGACTAAGAGAAGGCCCAAGCACTTTTTAAGCGACATTTAAATCTGTACGAAAGGGCTTTGTGGTACTTAAATGGTTAACAGGACTTGCACTGGCCTTCTGCCCAAGGATGAATTTCATTTGGAATCAATACATCCAAAAACATCATTCATATTGTACTGCTTCTTTCTAGATGAAAATAAATATAATGTACACTTGCCACATTCTGTTGTGTGTTCCATTTTCCATCACTATTTCTTCTAGCCCTACCTTATGTAATTTGCTACAAGATTTGACATTTTAATGTTCAGTTTCATCATCATTATACAATACACTACAAGTTATTACAGTTTATTAACTTTTGTGTATTTTTATTTAAATTTTCAGTTTTTTTCAATTTAAGTTCTATAAAGTAATGTGCACAAGAGACATAAAATTCAAAATGTCCCCAGCGGTCTTGGTTTGGTGTACTTCATTCCTGAGTAGCTCAGCTTGGACTTTGCACAAATATTAAATACTCATCACTTCAGCTGGTCAGTGGTATTTAGCACCAACAGAAATCAGACCAAAGATGTCTAATCTGGGTATTCAAATGTGAGAAAATGTGGGTCCAATGTTTATTAGTCTAAGTCAAACAATGTCCCTGTAAAATACCCTTCCACCTGGCCTAAGGCTAAAAACACAAAACAAAAAAACCCCCATTGTAAATCAAATCACAGAGGAACCAGAATGGGTTGTTATAGCAGGAATGAACAATAGCAGCAGCTCAGTTTCCCCACAGGAGATTCCTAAGCACTTTACAAACTAGGGATCAAATTCAGCCCCAAGATATTTTCGTGGCACTGAAAGGCTTCATGATGAGGTACTAGTGTGGGCTCTATTTCTGCCATAGCTTCACCCAGAGCAGCACCTTCTCCATCACTTCTTATTTATAATCATTCCTACCATAAGTAAATTGATGTAAGGCAGCCATCAGTGTACATGCTACAACATGCTGACCATGTATTCTGACACCAACTCCATCTTGAATGCCCTTCCTGAAGTTCTGTACGTGACCACCTCTTTCCCCATCTATGCGTTTATCATTCCATCCAACGCTGAAGTTTACCCTTCTCTGGGGTGGGACACAGCAGCTCTTTAGCAGTGCATGACAGCATTGCCCAGAAGTATAACAAATGTCCAATATTTACTCGAATATAAGACAACCCCACAATAATTATATTATATATACATGGACATTTTATAAATTTATTATAATTCTCCAGGTACAGAATCACATTACTGGAGCCTTGCCTTGAATGTATCTCCCTCCCACTGCTACAGCAGGAAAAATAAACCAGGGTGCGGGGTCAGGTAACCTCCTTGCTCTCTGCCTCCCTTCAAACTTCTTCCCCTTGCAGCTCCTTCCCATTAGTCCCTGCTCTCCCCAGACCACATGGAAATGAAGGGCAAATTTTGAAAACACTGACTTTGAAATAAACATGCCTCTAGTAATTTGCATATTACTAGATAGATATCATTGATAGACAGTTCATGCAGAATTGATGCATTTTACCTTTTCTGAAGCTGCTGCAAGTTTTAGCACAGGTGGTCCAGAAACACACTTTTAAGCAGCACTTTTGTATCTACTTATATATAGTACAAACTTTTAAAAAATTTTTATTTCAAGGGCCAAATCCATTCCAAATTCTGCTAGGCAAAGCCCAATAGTCAAGTTTCAAATTTTGACTGAGCAGATCTCAATCATTCAAGTTTGTGTGTGTGGTGGCTCTACCACTGGGCAAGTATCCTCCCTCCCAGAACCATCAGACTCCCCAGATCCATGGCAGGCATCCTATGTGCA
>NW_017729022.1:61403830-61409731 GCF_001723915.1 Gavialis gangeticus
CTGCAGGCCATGCCTGTAAGGGCTGCACCAAGGTGAGTCATGGCCCGCCCAGGCTGCATATCCCATGGATACTCCCCCCCACTGCACCACATGCCCATGACAGCCCCTTGCATCATGTCCCCAAGCCCAGAGGCCACTTGTTCCTAGCCAAAAGGCTGAGGAACAATCAATGGAGGAAGCATGAATGTAGTCCCTCATTGCCACAACATAGTGCAGTTGAGCTTCCTGCATTCAGTTGAGCATCCCAAGTCAGCTTGCTGGGAGTGCAATAGATATGTCTCACCCTGGAAGAAACACCTTGGGGAAATTGCAGGGGTCAGCTTGCCCAGAGTGCAAAGGACAGACCTCACCCTGGAAAAAACACCTTGTTGATCACAGTATCTCCCCTGTCTGGCTTCTGTAAAAAGTTGTTAATATATGCTCAAAAGATCCAAGATAGAGGGCCATGCCCATGCTACGGAGGAAGGCAAAAAACCCCACCCCCCATACTATACTATAGCAGGGGATGAGATGAAGCTTGGAACCCTTGGAACACTTTCAAAATGACATAAATTAAACCAGAAAAAGGCACTCTAATTCTGGTATAAAAGTGCTCAAATGAGGCGATGTACTAGTACAAAAGCAGCAGTATAATTATACAGATATAATTATGATGGCAAATTTCCCTATGTAAACAAGCCTTTAACCTGTCTGTACCACAGTTCCCAGTCTATAAAAGGAACATAAAAAGCCTTCCTTCTTCCTGCTCTTTGTCTGCTGTGTTTTTAGATTGAAAGCTCTGTGGATCAGGGACTCGTTCTCACTGTTTTTACTGAAAAAATATGCATGTTCTTATATCAAGATAGTTATCTCTGTGTAAAATCTGAATGGAGTACTTACCTTCATGTAGCTACTTGAGGGAAACCCTAAGTGAGGGGTACTCAGCTGACCCTTAACTAGCCATGTGAAGGTAATGCTATTTGTGCTTCATCTCCACTAGACTGTGCATTCAGGGCGCTTCTATGCATGCCATTAATGTGCAGTAATAAACTCCACAGCTTCTTGTTTCAGAGTTTATTGCTTCCAGGAAGCTCCCAGGCATGTCATTTACATGTGTGCCCAGAGTGCAGCATATGGAGCTGGGTTGGAGTAAACCCTGGCTGGCAGGGGACCTGGGGAGTCAGCTTGCCAGCCCACGCCTGCTCTGACCAGGCTTAATGTGCCGTGGAAGGGGTGGCTGAGGCACATAAGTGCCTCAGCACAGGGCTAGCCAGCAGGGAATTCCCACATCGAAACATCCTTGCCCCAGCCAGCTGGGTCAGTGTCTACATGTGCGCTGCTGTGCACAGAAGAACTCCACAGCAGGGTAGTATTATATATTTACAAGTACTGCAGCAGGGTAGTACTTACTTATATTTACAAGTACAACTTACATTTACAAGTACTACCCTGCTCCAAAGTTTATTAGTTTTCTGCACCCTAACAGGGGTGTACATGTAGATGCAGAGACTTTTCCTGCTGAGCTAATTAGTCATCTCCGCAGTCTTGCGCCCACTGATAGCCATCTTGAATTAGCCACTTTGTGGCTAAGTATGAGAAAATGTACATATTTTACAGTGAAGACAGTCTCTAGCATGTGTATAGTATCAAGTCACAAATTCTGTTAGGGCAAGGGATTTCAGACTTTTTAAACAAGTGTACCCCTCCTGGTGGCGGCGGCTGGACAGATGCGGTGGGGGGTTCCATGCAGCAGCTTCCACCACCACCCCGCACTGCCACATTGCCGCACCCCACTTTCCCACGGCTGGTTGCATATGCAGCTCCGTGGGCTGCTGACAGGCCTCACGCCCGGCCAATTGCACACTGCCCATCAGCAACCTGTGGAGCTGCATGTCCAATTGGTCGTGGGAAAGCGGTACATGGAGGCGGCAGCGCAGGGCAGTGGGCTGCACAGGGCAGTGGGTGGTGAGCCCCCCCACCCCATGTCCATCCACAGAGAGGTGCCTCCTTGCCGTTGGCTCTTGGCCAAGGGTAGTGGCCCAGTGGCCAATCAGGAGAGCGAGCTGGGGTGAGGAGCGGGGAGGTGTCGCAGTGTGCAATGTGGGGCCGGTGGCACTTGGCGAACCCATCCCTTTCCCCCAGGTAAGAGGTGAAGTGTGGGAATGCACTGGGGGAAACATCACCGCCATGACCTGGATGCACTCCATCCCTGCCCACCCACACGTACCCCCTACAACCTTTCCAAGTACCCCTGGGGGTACGCGTACCCTTGGTTGACAACCCCTGTGTTAGGGTATCCAGGTGCTGCTGTAATACTAATAATTAATAAGAATCCAATATCTTTGGATGCTTCATGAACTGAGTTGACTCTGAGAACTTTCTGAGGTTTGCCCACTGAAAATTGAGAATAATGTCCTTCTAACCCACATGACCACTGCTGTTAATCACAGATGACTAACCTTCCCAGATATTACCTTGCAGTAACTGCAACCACATTACATTGACCTCAAGTGACAAGAGAAGCAAATTTGAACAAAGTCATAAAATGCTTTTGTGCCATAACCATTATGGAGGCACTAGTCATGACTGTGTAGTGACAGCTGAGTTTTGCATTTAAAGCAAATGTGAAAAATAGAGTCTTTCCCCAAATTACTGAAAATAATGTTTGAGCATAGAATTAATTTTATGACAGTTTGTAAGGAAAACTGTTAAATAATTTGAGATACAATTTATTTTAAATACAGGCTCTTTAAGGAACCGAGCACTCTGTGTCTGATATTTTGCTTGTCTAAATGATTTTTATAATGGAACATCACAAGCTCTTCATTATAGTTAATACTGACTGAAATATTGTGCAAAGTCTTTAAATAATTTCAAATGTAGCCCAATAGTCTTTCTAGTGCATTCTTTAAAAGCTACTTCTTCAAGAGAAGCCAACATGTAAGCTTTTCCTTTATAAAGCTTCACAAAAAGACCAAAGGCTGCCACAGTTAGAATGCCCCTCTCAAAATTACTACCGACTCCCACTGTGATTCTCCATGGGACTAATGCCACAGGTTGCTCTTGATAACTACTCTCTTTATTCACTTTCTCCTCATGGTGCTGCTTTGTACCTCCTGACAGCAGAAGGGGGCAACCATTTTTCATGAGGCAAACTTGGCGTGACTCTAGTTAGAGAGGCCATTTTGAAGGATGATATCTTAACTGTGAGAAACCTGTGGTCTCAGTTCCACTGAAGACTGCCCTGTAGTGATTCTAGGAAGGAAAGGAAAAAAAAAACCTTCAAATCCTCAAATCTAACATGCTTAAAAAAAAATTATCAGTGATTTGGTACCACAAACACTGAACTGCCTTGATCATAATCACCTGGTTATTGCATAATGTCATTACAAAGAAAGGAGAGGACTCTGTTAAATCAATTAGTCTTGCTGTGTTGATTTAACTACTTTGAACAGATACAATGGTAATGCACTCTATTGGAAATCAATAGGTAGGTAGACAGGCAAAATAAAAGGAAATACCATACAAAGTCAGTCCATTTAGGTAGCAGTTGCACATGGTCACTGCTCAACACTATTAAACAATGAGGTGCTTATACAAAGCCTGGGTAATCTTAAATAATATATAATACCTTGCATTTCTGTAGCCTCTTTCTACTAAGAATTGTGAAGTACTTGACAGCATTAATGAATTGTGACTCGTGACAACTCTTTGAGGCAGAAAAGTAGGACAGGGACAGCTTAAAATATCATTAACAGCAAGGGGAATCAGTAGCCTCTACACTGACTTTGATGGAATTACACTGGCATAATCTATATAAAACCCTTTCTTTCTGCCAGTCCTTCCACAGCATCTGATGAAGAGGTTGTTGTTGCCCATGCAAGTTCATGCCTCTCTGAACCAGTTAATCTCTAGCAGGGTGCCACCCTGCCATCTTTCTGCTTGACATAATGGTGATCATAATCTTGACTGGCTGCTGTTGATTGTACATATACGGAGAAACCAAAGCAGAGTGGTCACATCGTGTTTATATTTATACACGTTTGAACATATGCTAACATAAGGGCAAAAAAATACCACACTTGGGGGTGTATAATGACCACTTTCTCAGGTGAGGAAGAATTTGTTCTACTCTTCTGAACAACACTATATAATTGTCTGACAGCAGGATGTGTCACCTTCCTCAGAAACATCAGTCATTGGCTACTACTGGAAGTAGCACACTGGACTTTACAAAACAATAGACTGATCTGACATAGCAAATCTCATGTTCAAACACACAGATAGAGAGCCTCCAATTCCTTATCTTTAACTCCCACACTCATCTGCATTACAAATAATTACTAAAGCACACTTATGCACCAGGCAATTAGAAGTGTCCATCAGCATCTCGGGTAATCCCTTTTAAAACCTTGGGGTTGTAGAATGTTTCTCCTGGGATAGGACTCACTGAATTTTACAACACGATGGCCTGGAAACATATTTAATTTGATTTAGTTATTTATTTATGTAGCTAGATTTTTTCAAAAAATCAAAAAGGAAGGAGGAAGCTTTGTGCACTATGAGGGTTACGCAGTGGATGCATCCTGATCGGATAACGAAGAACTGTAGGGAAGGGGACAGGGGTTGAAGGGAACATGAAGAAAATGCAAGCCATCCAATACTTCAAGGAAAAGAATTGTTATCAACTAGTGTTGTATGGTGCTTTGAAAAGATAAAGTGCTATTTAACACTAAAGGTTATTCAGAAGAACATGTCTGTGTGGCCCCAAGAGAAGTGAAACAAGATTTTCAAATTCTACTGGAGCTTGGGCATTCTAGTAATTTCCTCTCATTTCATAATATTTCTTAGTGCTGACCTCTGATCTCCACACCATGATAATTTGGGCATTCTTAACAAGCCTATTCCACAAAGGTTAGCCTCCTCTAGTTAGGCAGTATTTAAATAGTGCTCAGCATGGGTCCCTGATCTGCAGAATAATTTTAAAAATTAAGGTTTCAAAAGAACTCAGAGCCTTTCATGATCGTTCTCTCTTGTCCTCATTTATTTTTAACATCTTTCTAGAAGCAGCATTTGCCACAGCTGTGCTTCAGACACAAGGAGCTGGGCTAGTGCCACAGAAAAAAGGTGCCCCTACCCCCAAATGAAACTTAGAAAATGCTGTAGTAGAACAGACCATTGGTCTATCTAGCCCTGAACACCATCCCCATGGGTAGGTGATATCAACGTTTAAATAAGGCACCAACCCCGTAGAATGTTCCTTTGCCTATATAGTGAGCATCAGTTTATGCCCCATAAGAAAGAAGGTTAACAGAAGAAGAAAATATTTAAAGAAATCCCAATTAAAAGAATATACACTGTTTAACACAAAAATAAAAGCTATAGCAGCATTGTCCACTTTTTAAAGAATGAATCAAAGGTATTAATTTAATTGCTAGCTTGGTTACTGATTTCTGTGCCTTAGTTTCCTTTTCTGTAAAATAGGGGTATTAATATTTACCCATCATTTTAAAGCACTTAAATATTTTAAGATTAGAAAGCATACATGATGAGTGCAAAATGTTATAATGCAGTCTCAGCTGGGATTAATGGGTACCAGTAGCAGAAACGCAAAATTAATAAAACTAAGTGAAAAAAATTAAGTCAAATGAGCAAAGAAGTCTCTTTTCTACAGCTCTCTTGAGGGCTGCAAAATTAAAGATTTAGGAAGACAGAAAGGGATTTGTGGGGCCACATATGAGTGGACTGGAATATGTTTGCGGCCACTACAGCCCTCCAATCAAGCAAATGATTATCATTATATGCTACATACTGTTCTAAGCAGCTGAAAGTAGGATGCAAAACTAGATTTTTTCTATAGCCAAGCACCAGAGACAGGGAAGAATGAGAGAAGAGGACGCAGTTAAAATGTTGGAAGACTGA
>NW_017729022.1:61414731-61444090 GCF_001723915.1 Gavialis gangeticus
ATTGACGGTTATCCCCCAGCTTCTTTTTTCTGCACAGTCCAAAGACAGGTCTCCAGTTCTTCACCCCACATTGGGGTGTGCAACTCTGTCGTAGTCTTGTCAGTTTAGATAGAAGCCAGTAAATGAGGATGTGAGGAAAATGCTGAGACTGATTCTGATTAATCAATAAGCTTTGTGAATGTCAATGCATTGGACACTGTTTATGCCACATGGCCAACTTCTGTTTTTTACATATATCAGGGACTGAATTTGGGGGTCAAAGTGAAAAAAACTAAGAGTTTGGCTGTGAATCTCATGCCACTAAACCAGAAAGGAAATTGCAAGGATGCGAGCACTGTCAAGGGAAAAATGGAGTTAGGGGACAGAAATGATCTTTATACTGACAAGAAATAACAATAAAGCCAAAAGAGATTGCTAACAGTTAAAAGTAGGACAAATATGAGACAAAGCAGCTGAGGAAAAGGAAATACTGCCTCAATGGAGAAGATAAGATAGCAAGACATACAACCAAGATGAATACATGAGGCCCTGGATACTGAGAGATGCTCAAAACTTTGAATGGCAGAGAGGCAAATGTCATTTTGCGATGTAGCTTTTCTTCAAATTGAACTATTTCCAGAGATAGAAGACATTTAGATTAAACAAAACCAAACCAAGAACAGCTCCTACCAATCCTGAAGCTCATCTATCCCAAGTCCTTCCTGTTTTGTTGCCTAAATAAATGGGAACAACACATAATGGCTAGTACTAGACACAAAAAGATCTATTCTGGACCAAACCCACTTGGTGGGATTACCAAGGCTGGATTTAAGAAAGCTGAAAAAGCAAATAAAAGTAGCTGTAAAAGGAAATTTCAAGGATTGCTTTAGAAGGAAGAGATCAACTTCTTATCAGGGGCAGCATGTTAATAAAGGATAATGATAATGTGCTTTCTTCACACCTTGCCCCTGATCCGTTTCACATGCACCACACGGTACCCATTTACCTGTCCTTAGGAATGCCCCATTCTTCTTAGAAAGTTTCATTTGCAGACACATGTAAATAGTAAAATCGTTGCCCCCAATAACACCTAGAGATTTTTTTATCTAGTGAAGTTTTTACTGATGAAGGATGCTCAATTAAGTTCTGAAGACTGAATTCCTCCGACTGCTCCCAGTTTGGGTACAACATGGCTGAAGCAGTAAGAATCTTTGAAAGCAATCTTCACGCTGCCACTCTGCCTCAGATCTGCCTTACAGGAACTCCAGTGCAAAATGATACAGTATGTAGCACTCATAGCATTTCAAATCTTGAAAGCATTTAACAAACAAAGCAATTACGAGCTAAAAGTGGGGTTCAGTTTTGATAGCCCATTCATGCCTTACCTTCTTAACTGGCATAGCCAGTACTGGCAATGGTAATGAGGGTTCTGTGATAAAGGAACTCAACCAGAATCCCATACGCACTTCACATGTATCAACAGTAACTCTGTTGTCAAACCCAGTTCAAAAGACAATGCCAAACTTATGGCTGAAGAAGACATCTAGCCTACTGAAGAACCCTACCCTGCTGGGATGCACTTCAGTCTGTTGTGAAGCATGCGAAGCTTTGTGCTGACCAACCTCTCTCAGGGTAACTTTAATTACTTCAGGATTTTGGACATCTTCCTTCTATCAAAGCCTTGCCTGAAGGAAAGTGCAAGTTTTTTTTTCAATTAACAAGAAATCTGATGCCAGTATTTTTTGTAATACTCTCCACAAATACTTGTGCACTTCGCACATTCCCATCCCACAGACAGCAGAGATGGGAGTTCGATATAGTGATGACAAAGCAGAACACACAGTGAATCTTGGGCCCTGCAACTGGGATCTAATTTATGTAACTGTGCGGAGGGCTTCAGGCTGATTTGAACCCATACAGTCAACGATTAAAGGAATCTTGCTAAAGGAACAAGTATTGAATCCATCACATACCTCTGAGAACAGGCAAGTCTGAGAAAGTGTCTCTGCTTTGCTTCTGGTTGTAATAGTCCACACTTTTCAGAATCTAAGCTGAAACAAAATGATATTGAGAAACCTGTGTTTCATATGAATACAACCATTCTGTTCCTGCCTTCAGCTTAAGCACTTACCAAGGGTAGAAGCTTGTAGAGCCATTCAGGATTATACAAACCCTTCACCACAGCGCCCTCGCTGCTCCCTTGTGAAGATCAGCCAATCATGCACTCAGGATACAAACCACAAACCACGCAGGAACTAGCAGACACGGCAGCTCAGAGAGTTGGGCGTAGGGCTTAGTTAGCACAGCATGGTTTTGCTTTGCTCACTGCCAAGGTTAAACCCGCATTCAGAATAGGTTCTGCAGTTCTGTGCTCTAGTTGCACTGAACAAGGTCCCATGTATACCCCATGACATGCTCATTCCTCTGGCTCTGACCACGTCCTACCTGTTGTAGAGACCATATGCTGTGCAACATACATAATCATTCAGTTTGACATATAGGAATGAGATCCCAAGTGTCCGTCTTGAAACTCTGTGCTTTTCATACTACAAGGCATCAAAATGGCAGTGCATTGCCTATGTGCTAATCTGCAGGGATGTCTCCTGCCAAAATTTCTCCTTCAGTTTGGAATAGTCTATACCCAGGCCTGACCCATGTACAATACATGTGAGTGTCTGTGTAAGTCTCTGCAAGAGAGAGCATGCAACCACTCTGCACTGGGGTGGATGAGACAAGAATCAGCCCCACAAAGTAGGGATTTTAGTAGACTCTGAAATGAGCACAGCTTGCCGATGGGTCTGTAAATCACGTGGCAATAGGGTGCAAAGAGCTCACTTCCTGTAAGCCACAGTCTAATTGGGGAACATATGCATTCATTGATGCATCCAGTTCAGGCACTGGGGGGTTGGGGCGTAGCCTTGTCCTGGAGGCCTGGATGAGGGGACCGAGGGAAAGGAGATGGTGCTGGAGATTGACAGTGGTCAAGGCTGGTTCTGTGGTAGCTTGTCACTACTGAATTTCTCTTTTGCTCAGGTTGTGAAATGATGGATAGTAAAAAACAAAAAGCAAAAAGCCCCATGAAAATAAAAGGAAAACCATAAAAGCAGAGGCCTCTTTGCCTCTTGTTTGACTGAGATTGAAACACCTGCCAGAGCCCAGCTATCAGTCCCTCGCCATGAGAATGAACAGGACAGGGCTCCACCTGCCCCTGGCAGCAGGTCTGCTGTGGTTGGCAAGGCACAGGAGGGCTAGAACTCTGATTGGCTGAAAAGAGAAAAGGGGTGGGTCTGGGCAATTGATTGACAGAAGCTTTCAGGGTGCAAGGCATCACTGTGTAGCCAGGCCTTCTCAGTCAGGAGGCGAAGGTGGGACTTGCACAGATGATTGACAGCTAATTTGAATGGGGGGAACTGGTAGAGAGCAAGCATTCTGATTGGCTGAGGAGACAGAGTGGGGTGGGCCTTTGCAGCTGATTGATGGCAGTTTGAATTTTAGGCAGGAAAATGATGCCCAACAGTCGTGGCAACTCCAGTTCCCTCAGGTAAAGGGAGTTGAGCCTGGCAGCAAGGGCCCCAGCCGGAGGTGCTGCATGGGCTGAGAGTGTGGGCAGGCGACCCCGTGCGCCCACAGCTGACCAGTGCCCATCTGCAGTTGGCCCAGGGAGCAGCCAGGGAGCGGCATGAAGCACAGATACCCTGCCCAGAGCCCTTGCTGTTATGTGCATGGAGGCGGCAAGCAAGGATTGCCCCCCTTGCCACACCTCATCCTGCTGCTGGGCCCAGACATCAACTGCTACCAAGGACTGGCAGGTCCAGTCCTTCCCTTCCCCCTCACCTCCCTTCCCCTCCCCGGGAGTGGTGTCATGCTCTGTACAGCAAGGTCCTGCCCTTTTACCACTTGGACAAGCTTATCACCCTCTGCTGCTGTTGCCTTTCCCTCTCCAACCCCTTTCCCTGTGGCATGGTGATGGCTACCCCAATCATCACGTGGTAAAAGCTTGACGAAAATCAGAAATACCAGAATTTCTCAGCCAGGGATCCTCAGATCTCTGGATTTCTTGTCATCCTGCTTCACTTGTGCTTCAGGGCTGTTTTCTTGATGGGGCTTCCTTGACATGGCTCATCACATTTCAGGGCTCATCAACCATTTGAAACTTGGCCACACACAGCCCTACCTTCTAGCCGGGAGGGGTAAATCTGCTCTTCTTCCTACCCTTCCAGTTGTTGCTAACATTAAGGCACAACGCTGCAACCTGGAGGGACCAGCTCTATTTGTCCGTCTCACAAAGTAGTACAGATATGGTGACAAAAAAGACAGGCAGATTATTCAGCTGAAACATTTTGTGCCAAAAAAGAGTTGCCCATTTGAAGCAAATTTGCCAGATTATTTCAATCAAAAAACACCCCTGAAGATTCCATACAGTGGAAACATTTCATTTTAATGTCTTTTTTAAAAAAAATATAAAAACCTTTTATTTTTTACATTTGCTTTGATGTTATTTTGAGAAGTTTAAAACCAGCTAAAAAACTCTTCAAAATTAAACTGCTTTTAAAATTTCAGGTCAAACGAAACATTTTTTTGTTTGACACAAAAGTAAACCATTTCAACTTGTTGGTTTGCCAAAAAGTCACAATATTTTGTTTGGAGCTAAATTAAATGCATTTCTTCCCAATACTGTAAGTAAAAGAAAACAACTCCCTCCCACTGCCCACCCCCAGTTATTTGCACAGCTGTACTAACACTAACCACAGAGATAGCTGGCTTAGGGAATGAGAAGCAGAATGTGAGAATCAAATATTGATTTCTTGCTTAGTAAAACAATAGGCTAAATACAAACCACAACTTCATTTACATGACATTATATTTATGATATTACCTAACAAAACAAAAGACAGGAAATTCACAGCTACATCCAATTTTAGGTACTCAGCTATGAATTCTCCAGCTTTATGGTTCAGCTTAACATGAACTGTGTTAATGTACATCATTGCTTTTGTTTTTTGGGAGAAATAACTTTGGCAAAGAGGACATTTTAAGTTAATGATCTGCATTTAAATTACAAATCATTAAGTGTGCCATCATTTTCATTAGGTATGCTACTCTTTCAGAGATGGACCCAGAGTACTAAATAAATAAGCTAGTCCAAGTATTTTCAAAAATTGCATTGTAGAAATGTATGGCTAAGAGGGACTTCAAAAGAACTCTTGGTCCAACTCCCTGTATTGAGGCAGACTCAAGTACACCTACATCATCATATAGATCCAAACATCCTATGTAGCCTTGTCCCAAATTAATCCCTCTGGAAATCCATGACATTGCATTATAATGATTTTGCACAACTAAAATATTTGGGGGCATTTAAAGTTAGGGGGAGGTCTATGCTGATACTGCCTATGCTGTGCCTGTAAATACTTATGTGCCTGCTAGGCATAGAGGCAACTTCAAGCTGGAACTTTTGTACATTTCAACATCAGTACATTACCCTTTAAAAAAAAATGTACTGAATGCCTTTCTTGCTTGTCATGGATACCAAAATCAAAGTTTTAGTTCTAAGAAATTCAGGATGAATGAGGGAGGATCCAGTCAAGGAAAAAAAAAGACACTGGTGCTAAGTGTCCCGCTCAAGCTAGTTATGATTCCAACAGGGTTATCTAATTGACTTGCGAAGAAACAGATCGATATGTGATGCTATATAACCAATGTCATGGTGCATCTCTGCACCAAGAGAGAAAAAGAAAAATACACAAAGGCAAAAGAGAAATCTCATGATTAAAATTTGTAATAGCTTCATTGAAACACATTATAAAATCAGTTTTTTCTCTGCAGGAGTGAGACAGATAAAAATTGACTCCATTTGAAGTACAAACAACAAAGATAGTCAGGGAGTTATAAAACAGATAGCACCCTCCTTAGAAAGATTTGTCTTTTGCTCTCAGTTCCTAGTGCTTGCAGTGATCTCTCTCTCTGAAAAATCTTAATTAAACCAATACATTTTCCATCTTAGGTGCTTGAAGATGTGCACACTTTGATTAAAAAAGGTTAATTATCATCTTTATTTAAAAAATGAAGGTAGTAACATTTTGGTGTTTTGCTTCAAATTTGTGTCTATCCTTGTATTAAAAAACCCCATATGAACCAATCAGGAATGTGATGGGGGTCGGAAAGGAGAAGGGTGTTGGTCGATGGGAGAAATAAGGTGGAAACACACACATTTATTATACATTTTAATATCTTGTCTTTTGAAGTTGCAAAATACAATTATAGGCTGGGTGCCTGTCAGGGCTTGAAATCAATTTGATACACAACTGAGGCAGCCTTCACTGGTGACTGTCAGGAATTGTACAAAGACCAACCCACCCTACTGCTAACTAATGAAAAGTAGGGAGGGGAACAGAATCATCTTCTAAAACTGTGAATTGACAATTCACAAGCATTATTTAAATCATTTGGAGGCTGCATTCCCTTTTTATGCTATTACTGCATCAACTAAAATGCACTCCCCGCCCCCCCCATTGTGTACGCCAGCTGCCAACACTAATGGATCCAAGCTGATCAGTATAGAAACAATATTCTTACAGTTTAGTGGAGAAGTCCTCAAGCATGAGACGTATCCTTTCTTATTCCATAGTTCCATATATTGTACTGGCAGTGCAATCTAGTTTTTACTGGCTCAAGCCTGGATCTGGCATTTGAATTTAGACTGCTTGTTGTATATGTGTTCAAACATGCTTATTATAGAGATCATACAAGACACCTGAAATCCTGGTTTAAGAGTAGAAAGTATTGTATAAGTGTATTTAAACTTACTGGTTAATAAAATTTGCTGTCCCTTCTCATTTTAGATGTCTTAACACTAATATATATTTTTAATGTATAGAAGTCAAAGGACTTTACTAGGATTGCATCCATTATTATGTACATGAGTAAACAGTACAGAAAGGTTAGGTGGCTTGCCTAAAGTTAGTAAATTATTATATTTTCTCATGTACAACATACATTTTTTATTCCAAAAAAATAGCTGCTGGAAATTGAAATGTGCATTATATGTGATATATACTGTAAGAACAGTTTCTGCCAGTTACAGGGCAAACATAAAAGTAAAATCTGCACACAACTCACAGGGAGCAGAACACAGAGAAGATCTGGCTGCCTAGTGGCTGCTACTTAGTTACTTACTACAAAGATTTTTTTACTCTTCATTTTGCCTTTCAAAAACAGGGTACATATTTTATTCTGGGAGATGTAACCAAGAAGATATGGGCATGACAAGGGTAAGAGTAGAACCAATCTCATCTTTTTATTTTGTTGCCATAATGCAGTCTCCCTTATCTGTTCAGGACCTCCATTTCATGCTAATCACCTCCATAAGGTAATTGAAAAAACATTCTTTTCCATCCCCTTATTTTTGGGGGGTTTGCTAACAAACACGCCCAGTCCCACCTGCCCTATGTAGATGTGAAACTGAGAACTACACTATATCAACCTATTCCTTTACCATCAAAACTAAGTGGGTAATAAATAACATGTCTTCCTTATACTTTCCTATTTGCAGAATTGTGGTGGTTTACTGAGCTGGAGCTTGAAAACACACAGGCAGGGACTGCAGCACGGAAACCCTCTGGTATCTCTTATTAACTTTATAAACTGAACTGCTACTTATCATATCCATGGCATTCAGGAGGCACATGAAGAACCTGGTAAAAAAATATTCTGATGCTGAGGTAAAAGTCAGGGAAGCAACTTCTAATGACCCTTGGGGCTCCTCTAGTTCGCTAATGTTAGAGATCAGTGACCTGACGTACAATGCAGTTTCTCTTCTGGAAATTATGAACATGATATGGCACAGGATGAATGACCATGGAAAGAACTGGAGGCATGTGTATAAATCCCTCACACTCTTGGATTATCTCATCAAGAATGGATCAAAGAAAGTCATACATCATTGTCGAGAGGGCTTCTTTAACATTCAAACATTAAAGGACTTTCATTATATAGATGAGGATGGAAAGGATCAAGGTAAAGGTGGCTTGACAAGTCCTGTCAATTAAAGTTAAGAAGGTGCTGGTGGGATTACTTAAATTAATCGCTGAAGGAAAGATAGCAAGTAATTATAGCTGCACCTAAGAAATTTAGAAAGAGGATAAGGAGGAGCAATTTACCATCATATCAGCAAAAAAGTATGCATAAAAAGCACCTTCCTAACAAATAAAATCAAGGGTAAAATCTTAGATCCATTGACTCTGATGGAGCTAGGATTTCACTTCATGTGTCTATGGACTAGTGAAAGAAGTTTAAATACAATGTGGGGTGAGCTGAAATGCTGGAACTGATAGAAGATTTACATGCAGTTGGCATTTCTGAAAAATGGTGTGATGAAAATAAGTAGTCAGAAACCATATTTTCTGGTTGCTGTAAAATATACATTAAAATAGGGTGAGTTGTAATACTCAACATAGGACTTTTCAAGAGAATTTGTAGATGAAGTGCATGAAATAGCATGTGTGAGTACAGAAGTCTCATGTCATAGATTTATATGACCACATAAATTAATATTGCTTCTAAGTGCCTCATAGTAACATGCCAAATGTCCAACAACTGGGAGGCAAATGCTGAACATGAATAGGCACTGTAGTTTCTGAAACTGATAGGTCTCATGGCCAGTAACACAGGACTTAGCTCTGTAAAAAAATGTGACTGATACACTAAATAATGGTGACAACTATATAATTAGGTTTGACATTATTACAGTGGAGAATTCAGGTCAGTTTCCACTGAAATTGTTCATATTTAAAAGTAAAGGTTTGACGTTTACCATTTCCCATCAGAACTTACATACATTGTCTCATCGCAGGAATGATGAAAAGTGGAATTTGATGGCTTAGAAAAATGGTAATGGAGTATAGGAGCATTTTAGTCAGTGGAACCTGTGACCATAAATTCTTACCATATGACATCTATGAAGTGACCTTTGGGAAAAGAGTTGGAAGTCAGACTCCAGTGCAGAGTAGGAAAGTGTCCATATTACAAAACAGCCACCTAGTTTCATACCAGTTGGTCCACTCGCTGGTGATCTGTACAGAGAGATCATGGACTGAACAGAGGCCATAGTAAGTGAATCTATCATTCAGCTCTAGCACTGGTTCTTTAGGGCATTATTGATGATACACCTGCGACCCAGTTTAGGAATTTTGTTCTGCCCCTGTGCATAACACCTATTCTGGACATAAATAGAGGATTTTCCATCTGGTACCTTTTATGAAGACTCTATCCTAAAGCCAATTCTAGTCTACTGCAAAGGATGAAACTGGTAAAGGATCTGGGAGTTTTATTTAAAGAAAATGAGTCTAATCAGCCGTTAATATGTGTGTGCATGTGCATGTGTATGTATGTGTGTATTATATGAGAGCTAAAATCAGGATGTGGAAATCCCACCCTAAAATGACTTAGGTCTTAATTGGAATGAGGATTATTTACATAGGACATGGAATTCCTCATCAAGTAACTTTGCATTCTGGGGAATAAATACATGGATTATAACGTTATGTACAAAACTTATTCTTGCTGTAGTGATCCATGAAATTGCAGTTAATTTTGCTGAAATGGACCATTATATTTTTAAGCATAAGTGAAAGAAAATGAGAAAGAGGAGATAAACTGCTAGAAGCTGAACTTCAAACACAAAATTAAATTATTAGTAAGAATGTAGTACTGTTGGGATCTGCATGAGCTGGTAGATGAAGTTACTTGTTTGTTGGCCTTCAGACCCAACCAGACATACACCTTGCCATAATAAATTAAATGAATTATTGGTGGTGATAGGCCTGTCACATCGGACAATTCATGTCCCTATGTGATGCATGTGAAAGTAAATTCCAGCTGATACAAGCTTAATGCATCTCCTACTGACTTTGTGATGCTAACTATTTGTATCTGTCCCACAGAACAAAATAATCACATCATGACAGTACATCATGACACTGCTATAGTTCAATTTTCATGTAATGATGTTGCTGCAGTGAATAATGATGTGCTTCACCTTACACTAATATGAAATTAAGTACATTCAAGACCATTTCATCATCCTACAAGAAGCTGAGGGTCACAAGCTCAGACTTATAAAAACTGGAACTGTCCCTCAACCATTTAGGATTTCAGTGACTCTCTTAACTTTGTGGTAGTATGTAGGTCAACCTATAGACCGAAACCTAACAGGCTTATGCAAAAATCAGTTTGCCGTGCCTGGACTCTCCAGTTTGAAATAGTTATCAATGAATAAATAAAAGGAATAGTGATATAAATACAGTAATGCATCCTAACACTGAATTCTTAAATGTATACGTCTGTGTAAAATAGATCTTGAAACACAAGCAGAGAAGATATGGACAGACCTCCACCATTGTCTCTCACCTGCTATTATAGGTATTCAGGTACATATGTTAAGGTCTCTGCTCACACTAAAGATTAAGAAGAAATATTCTTCTGCTCTCCCATTTCTACAGTATCTGTCAGTATCAGAAGGAACATCGTGACACTTAGGCTTTAGTAAAGCTGTAACAGGATGCCAGCTCTAAGTGTGTTTATTTTTTTGGACAGGAAGTGCTTTCAGTTTCATCACTGTAACAGCTTCCAAATAAATTCAGGTTTGTGCCTCTCCTAAGCAGAGCAACCACCTTTGTTGCATTCATTCCATTATTCCTGGTAATTTAGAGATATTTATACAAACATGCACAAACTCTAAACACAGTACATATTTAAAAGAATTTCATAAAGCATGGTTCTTTTTCTGTCTAGACAAAATCATTTAACAGAAGAACCAAATTCTCTTGGGAGAGAGATCTTTAATTCTTGGCATTTTGGAGCTGGATAATTTTTTTCAGATGCTGAAGAAGAAACATGATTTAGCATCTGTCTTTTTCATCATAACTCATGTTGACACTACATACAACCAAATCCACATTTTAATGGAAGAACACTATGCATTTGTGCCAGAAGTGTGCTCTAATGTCACTGTTTTGCACTGCTGTACAGGAGGATTGCAGTTTATAGGTTGTAAGGCCTGGTAGCAACATGGAGTACCTCAATGTTCTCCTTGTCTCAAAAGAGGTAGGGAAGAAATCTTCTTCCAATCTCTCTCACCAAAGGAAAAGTTAAGAGAACAGTTTGCTATCTTTCTGCAAAGGTAGAAAGTAAAAAGGAAAAGAAACTTTTCAAAGATCACTCCCTAAAAATAATCTTCAGTAACTACACAGGCAGTTTCAATTTTTAAGTAGCTGAAGAAAAGTTAAGTCTAGTAAAAGACAATGCTTTTATTTCCTGGGTCATTGTCCTATGGTTATAAACCAATTAAGCATTCTCAGGTACTTTGCATATTTTGTAGTTGCTGAGGTGTGTGACATTCAACTGTACCTCAGGACAGTTTTAGATAGTTAATTCTCCATAGGTTTACCAAATGTTTCTCACACTGGGCCTAATTTCTTTAACAGGTTATCACGTGAGGGAAAAATCCAAGCAACTCATTGCCTTGTTAACAGATGAACAATTGCTGCATGATGAACGTGAAGTAGCACGGAGGACTAGGCGTCGCACCTCCCAGGCAATGCTCGTTCCTGAGGATGCTACCACCAAGGACTATTCACCAACAATGTCTGTCTCTGAGCCCATATCAGAGCCTCCTGGTTCAGAAAATGCTCAAGGTAAAGAGCTCAGCCTTAAACTCTAAATACATATGTGTCAAAAGCTTTAGACATTAGTACAGGTGGGACTTTGCATTATCAAAACAATGTGAAAAAGTATACCATAAGGAAAGATGAAGAACTTAAGAAAAAAAAGGGTGATGAGGCAAAGCATGAAGGAGCAAAGTGATGCATTCATTCCAGTACTTTTCATTTACCAATTTCAAATAAAATTAGTTCTCAAATGGTGGGGTATTTTAACCTATTTCCCAGTAAATATATCTCCTTTCCAGATAAGTGTCACAGTTTTTAACAAAGCTTGGTTTGATTGAGAGTCTTTACTCAAAACTGAAATAGCAGAGCGTATGAATGATCGAAGTTAAAGTGATTTGGTAAAAGTGCATAGGAGTCCCAGGGCCCTGTTGCAGGGTAATTTTGGCCAGTTTCTGGAGCTCTTAACCCCTGGATTGCCTACATATTAACATTGACACCTGAAACTAGTTTTAAGCGCTTGTTATACAGCATAGTTATGCCGCTCCAGGGCAGGATTACACTAAGGTGTAGCCATTTGAGGCTATACCTTAGTGTAAATGCCTCTGCCCCACCTCACTGGCCCGGATTGGACCCACTGCCTCCTCCCCCATCCCCTCCCTGCTCTCTCCAGCACCCCAGATCCCCACTCACTGCCCCTGCCCACCCATTTACTTTTGACTCTCCTGGGGAAGCAGGCAGGGGAAGGGCTGAATGCCTGTTGGCCTGACCTCTGCTGCCCCGGGGGTGCTGGTGGGACAGAGGGGAAGCCCAGAATGGGAGTGAAGAGAGGGGATTCTTACCTTTTAGTCCTCCAGGCCCCTGCTGGCCTGAGGTGTGACTGCTTCAAACCTGAGCTAGCTCTAAGGGTCGTGTTAAATCTTATTCCGTGAGCTGCACAAATGTTGATCAGTATTAGTGCTAGCTTGGAGTTTGGAGCAGTCAAACCTTTAGTCTATACACCTTCTCTGACTGTCTCCCACCTGCACAGCTGTGATTTGCCACTAGAGGCCTGGTAAGCGAGGCAGAACTAGGAGCTGTAGCTGTGAGTTGCCACTGGAGAGCTGGGGTGAGCTGGGACAGGCTTCTATCCCTGCTCCATGGGCAGGGGTGTGAGAGATCCTGAGACTTCAGCTTGGGTGGCACTTTTGTGGGGAGTCGCCACACCTTAATGGAACAGGAGCTGGGTAGTGCAGATCAGAGATAATCCTCCTGTCCTGGAGTGGCATAACTTTGAGAGCACTTGACACCACTTTAAGATGTTAATGTGCAGACAGACAATCCAGGGGTGAAGAGCTCCAGGGGCTGCCCAAAGTGACGGTGAAACAATAACACCCATCAACATCCTTGTAGCTCACAGTGTAATATGTAACAAGGCGTTATTACCTGAAGAAAGAAGAGCTCCTGTGGGTCAGAATTAAGGGGCCATAGCAGATGTGTGTGGAGGATACTAGGACTGCAATAGCAAGAATTGTTACAAGTCAGCATTATGGAACCCTGGCAAAATATGTTAGGGATTTTAGGACTGAAACAGAAATGGGGCAGTAGTTAAGATTCTACTGCATTGGCAAAATCAAGGTAAATAGAGCACAACTAGAACAGAGCTGCAGTGTAGATCAGTGTTCCGTGCAGTGGTAGAGAAGAGTGGCAGCACACCACTTGTGTGGCACTAAACTTGAATCTAGACAGCTGTCATTTAGTGAGAACCCCCTCAAATTCACCCAAACAGTACAGCATACACATGAAAAAGGAGGAAATTGATTTTAGGATATTTAGATGACAAATAAAAAACCTCTCAAGTTTTCAGACTGTTCATTCTTTTTAGGACCACTGTCACGTGGTATCAACTATAAGATAACTTCCAAATAAGGTGACCATAGCCTGGTGTGAACTAAACCAAGAAGGCTTTAGGCCAGTGAGAGATAGCCTACAGGTACAGTTATTTTCAGTGGTTTGACTACTACTTTTTTATACATCATACATTAGGGGAAACAAACACATGAACGCTCTCCATTCACGAGTAAATAATTCTACATAACATTTAAAATCTAGAATAAAAATAGAGTAGAACTGGTGAATAATTGATACTGCCAGGAGTAAATTCTGCTCAAACACTCCTCAAAATGCTGTATATTTCATCTGAACTGAGGATATGCTTTAATATCAGAAAAAAGTGTTTATCCAAATGGGGTTTTTTTGCTTGTGTTTGTGAGTTGTAGATGCCAAGTATAGAATTAAATGTTATGTAGCAGGAATATTCAAGCTGACATACAGTCTAAACAACGAACCAGGCTCAAGAGATGTACAATATTTAGTTTGCTGCTGCACTTTTTGCTCTGCCCTATGTTTTTTTGATATTCTTGCATTTTATATGCAGTCCATTTAATATACAAGATTTTATGCTGTCCAGGCACATCAAAGGAAAACCTGAGATGCTACGGCTCCTGGGCAGCATGGGAACAAAGTTAGATGTGGCATCCATGTAAAGAATAACTTCCAAGACAGTGGATTATATCACCACCTGTAGGTGTGTTCCAATATGGCTCACCTGATACAATTTACTGTAAATAGTCTCAGTGCTAGCCCTTGCTGGGCTTGTCTACACGTGACCATTTTAAGTGGGATTAGCCTAAAACTGGTATTTTTAAGTTGCATTAAGAGCGCATGTCCACACACGTGCCCTTAATGCGCCTTAAAAATGGTGATTTTAGGCTAATCCCACCTAAATTTGATACCTGCTTAAAGCAAGTACCAAATTTAAATTGGCATAGCTAAGTTGCATTAGTCCATATGTAGATGCTTAATATTAACGTGGTGTGTGTCAATGGACACACACCATGTTAATGCGCATTAGCATGGCTACATGTACACTGATGTGATTTAGCTATGCCAACTTAAATTTAAAATGCCTTAATGCACATTAGCATGCCTATGTGTAGACATTTACCTAAATTGCCTAAATCCACCTTAAACAATGGCGCGTTAAGTTTAGGTGTGCATAACTACATGTGTAGACATGCCTGCTCTGTAGTAACTTTTAGGTCTTACATGCACTGGAAGTTCAGCTTTTGGGTTGCAGAGAGGGAGTCCATTCTTATGTCTGCTTCAGTGCTTGGTCAACAGTTGGCAGTCATGTTGTACTTAGACCTTTGTAAGGTCTTTCAAAATGGGCTTGATGTTTACATACCATATGTGATATACTATCTGATTACCATGGCATTAGGGGCTGGAATCTCAGTCTAATAAATTTTTAGCTGATAGGGTTTTAATACCACTCAGAGCACCACTCGTTCTTCGTAAATTATACAGAGGAACAGAAAACAAACATTTTTCTTACACCTCCCACCTTGCAACTGCTGAGTTTTCATTCCCCCCTGCCATCAGACAGAAGACACAGTCCACTTCATTTTCCAGGAACCCTTCTAACTCTCCGTGCAAATAATTCCAGCTGATCCATCTCCCAAACCCTTAGAACACTGCGCAGTTCTGAAGTGGATGACACCTGAGAAATGAGTGTTTTAAGGGTTGTTAAGTCTGCCTTAACAGCTAGTTTATTGTAAATCAAATAAAAGAAAAAAAAGAGCAGTCAGGATGATATATAGATTGTAGTAGAGGAGTACATCTAATCATATAAATTAAGGCCTAGTTTTTCAATTTAAAAATCTAGGTTTTACAGTCCCTCTGTTTTTGCAGTTATCGGCTTGCTTTTCCTCACATCGTATTGTCTTCCCAAGTACTCTTTCATGGAGATTGTCTCAAAAACCTAGTTTAAATTAAATCTTCCCAAGGTCAAGTTCTATTAAAAGTTAACTATGGAAAATAATATTGATAAAAATTATTAACAATCAAGTTACCTGCAGTGGAAGCTTAGCATAGGCATATTGGATAGGTATCACTCATGCAGAGCCACTGAACTTCATCCAGTCACAGAAAATGGTAGAGCCCAATCATGAACAGCACAAAGTAACAGAGAACTGTTACTCACCACATCCCAGAATACAAGAACTAGGTGGCATCCCCTGAAATTAGCAGGAGACAGGTTTAAAACTAACAAGAGAAAGTACTTTATGCAGCACACGACTAACTGTGGAACTTATTACTAAAGGAGGTTGTAGAGGCAGATAGTATAGCCAGGTTTGAAAAGGGAGTAGAACCAGTGGTTCTTGACATTTTTAGATTCAGGGTACCCCTCCAAAACCTTTTTGACTTTGGTGACAACACAAGTTGAGAACCACTGTTGTGCTGCTTCAGTTTACCTTAATGGTTCTCAATCAGGGTGTTGCTGCATGCTCGTGCCTGTACTAGTGTTATCTAATAAATCTAAAGCAGATATCAGCAGAGGGATAACTAATGTACTTTACACCCTGGACATCTTCCCTGTGTCTCTGGGGGTCAGGAGAGCTGGAGAGCAGTGGAGGAGGGAACAGGAGGGTGGTCTTACCTGCCCTGAATGTCCCCATAATTGACATCTCTGGCTAGGTGGTGGACAGGGTTCCTCCAGCCCAGCCTGGCTCTTCTGGCCAGGCAGTGGCAGTGCACAGGGCTGTGCACAGGGCTGCAGCTGGAGAAGATGCTTTTGCCGCAGCCCTTCCCAGTCCAACCCCACAAGCTCTTCCCAGAAACAGAGAGGTGTGGGACAGTCCATTTGGCTAGCATGCCCCCATTTCCAGGAGAAATATTCAGGATTGGATCAGGAAGGGCTGCATAAAGCGTGCACTTCCTGATCTGTTTTTACAGGAGGTGCACAAGGAACTTCTACCTGACCATGGCGGCACCTATGCTGTGGGACTCCAGTAGAGAACCACTGGACTAGACAAATTCATGGATGATAGACCCATGAATAGCTATTAAACAAAACAGTCAGGGATCTTCTGGCATCTTTAAGCCAGTGATTGTGGATGCTAGGCAGGGTGTGACAGAAGATATATCCGTCTGAATACACTCTGTTCATGTGCTTTCCCTCCAAGGCATTTACTCCTGCTGTTTTTAGGAACAGAATACTGGACTAGATGGACCATTGGTATGACCTATTATAGTACTTCTGAGTGCACACGTCTAATTCTAAAGGCTCATTCCTGCTCAGTGCTGAGAGATGGGGACTTTTTGGTTGAGGTTCCTACCAATATACCCCTGAGAAAAGGATGAAGAATTCTTTCCTGACTCCAAATTATGATCATTTAAATATTTTATCTCAATAAGAACAACAACAGTTAAGTGTCTAATCCCAGTTATAACCCAAGATAGCACTGATGCTTGGTTTTCAATCTTCTTCACAATTTTCTGGTATAGAGATTGTGCAGATAAGTTGTGTTAGATTCTCATTTACCCTCAGGCCCTTTTTGTACCATCTACCGCATAAAGGCACTTTAAGTTATAATGTACGTAAAAGAATCTTAATGTAAATGAGAATTAGATCTATTGAGCTCAGTAGCCTGTGGCTTTCCTTTTGTGATGTGTAGAGGAGAGATTCTGTTTACTAGTAATATTAACTTATTGCCAATAACATTTGCATCAGCTTTCCCCGTGTAATATAATGAGAGAATCCTGAATGAATAGTCTGCTTCAGCCATGGTGAATGATGTTACAGAACACTCTCAGTCATAGTAATATGAATTATAGCCCGGGTGTACACAGGTATGTACTCCCTTCTCCAATTGAAGGGGATTGTTAGCTGGTAGGGCTGCTGTGAGCAAAACTGCAGACTACTCAGTTTTCCTCTGTCCCAAAGGAGCCAGGCCAGGACAACCTGGAACTTAACTATATACAAATTTATTATTATTTACATACATGGATAAAAACAGACATAAATATAAACATATGTACAGATATAAATATATGACAGCATATATTCATAGAGATATATATAACTATAAACCTTATACTCTACAATGGGTTACCATCACTGGGGTTCCAGGTAAGTGACAAATAAACACAGGTAAATAACAGCAATGGGTCCCAGTGGATTCCCCAGGCAGGGTTATAGACGCTATTAAACTACCAATACACAAATATAGAAGTACACAAAATATAAGGCACAATATTACAACATATAAGTCGCTCACCTTCAAAATATAAGGCGCATCAGCATCAGGTTTACTTTAGCCTCTTAAGCCCCCTCCTCAAAACCCCTCAAGTAGCCTACGGGGGCATTTGCTGCACTCCAGTAACAAGTGGGAGAGGAAATCCTCAGTGCTCTCCAAGTTCCACTGTGACCTTCAGGGACAGGCCCAGAGGGAGAAACTTCAGACCCAGGGAGCCTTCCCTCACTTAGGCTTCCCTGAATCCTCACCACATGGGGCAACTTTCCCTTCCCCTGTGGAAATCCCCTTTCCCAGGTAACTCACAGCTCCAGGGTCCCAGGTGGTTGGTCTGTATCTCCTGGTTGGCAAGCTAGCACCCCTCCTGCTGAGACCCAGCTGCCTCTGCTCCTTCTGGCCTGCCAGCCAGCACGGCATCCCATGGACCCTCACGTGCACCCAAGGCTCTGCCTTCTGCTAAAGGGTTGGAGACCCAGGCCGCCTCGTGCAGTGCCGGGGCTCGGTCCACTCCCAGACCTTCCATGTAGTGTCGTCTGCACTGAGCTGCTGGCCCAGTGCTAGCAGCTGTAGACCCGAGCTGCCGCAAGCGGCTCCCAGGGTCCTGCTCTGTGCACCGGCCTGGGCACCGTGTGTCTGGCCGCCCCCGAAGCCTGCCGGACCTGCAAGGTGCAGTTCTCAATCAGGTCCAGGGTTCTTCGCCCCCTTTCCTCCAGGCAGGGGCAGGGCAGCCTCTCCTCCATCACCTCCTGATTGGTGGGCAAGTCCCACCAATGGCTTGAAGCCCTTTTGAGCTGGCAAGCCTGGCTGCTATTGGCATTCCCGCCACAGAATAATAAAATATGTTCAAGAAATACTGTATGACAAATGTCTTTCAAAAACTTATGCAAAAGAGGTGGGCAGTTTACATACCTATTGTAGGAAGCAAACATTGAAATAATAATTGATAGCACTTTTAGCCATACAATCGTGCATGTGTGAGAATCTATGTGAATAACAAACTAAAGTTTGAGCTGGATCCATACTTAAATGAGCTCTCTTTAAATAAGTTGTGGATTTGGTTCTGATGATTTGGTAATTTTTTCTTTAAATATAAATAGAATCAATGTCACAACATAGCTCTGATTTACCTCTCCTAAGAAAGAATGATGGCTAAATTCTCATTGGCATCAGTGCTACCAGACTGTTCCCAAAGATGCTGAAGTACAAAGAACTGTAAAAATTTGTGTCCTTCAGAAGGGTGATGGAACAGAACTGCTTCCTCTTGTGGACTTTTTTAAAGAGCTGGTGATACGAAAAGTAACCTTCAAATGCAAAAAGGTTGTGCTGGTTTTGCTTCTTGTGAAGAACATGCAAAGCCTGAAAAGCTCACATAAGAAAAATAATTGTTTGTGTGTATGCATAGTTTCTTTTTCTACCTTAGGATTTTAGTTCTAGTCTTCTGTGGAAGCAAGAGTGGCGGGATTTTCTAGTCAGATTGTTTAAACTGTTGTTCTTGTCAACTGCTGCCCCCAAAAGCACTGGTAATTGTTATAAGATAAAACATTATTTTTTTGCATCTCTTAAGCATATTTTAATTACCTTTGCAGCAACAACATTGACAGTACCTTTGCCCCTGCCTTACCTGTGGCGGGGTAGGGTGATTCTTGGTGCTTTTTGGGCAGCATGGTTTTTAATTGTGCTACAGAGTTGTTTGCAGTTTTAGGAATAGGTTAGACAAGAACTTGGATGGTTTGCATAGGGATGATTCTGTTATGGGCGGGGGGTTAGACTGGGTTCACAGGGGGATGGAGACAAAAGCCCAGAGGTAAGTAAGGAGTCTGGGGATTAGGATAAAAACTTAGTAAGACAAAGTAATAATGGAAGCCTTAGCCATGTTCTCAGAGAAAGGATAGGACAGTCAGTCAGATACCTGAACTGTTTAAATATTAATGCAAGAAGTATGGGGAACTGTAGCATGTTGAGGTCCCAGGAGTAACCATGATGCCCCCTGGTGGCTCTGCAACTGTGCCCCACTCCACCTTCCCTTCTCGCTCACCATGCTTTGATGGAAATGTAACAACAACAACAACAACAACAATAATAGGGAGACTGCCCATGGACATATGCATAGTCTCGGTTCATTTGGACCCTTGCTGGGCCTCTCTAGTCAATGGTGCCCTGCTGGGCACATAAAGCCTTAGGGCAGGGGCAGGCAATTATTTCAGGTGGAGGGCCACTTATTGAGTTTTGGCAAGCCATCAAGGGCCACATGACAGGCAGCCAGGGGCAGATAACTATTAATTTTCTAAATTTTTTAGGGGCCTCGCGGGCCGGATAGAATGGCCTGGAAGGCCACATCTGGCCCGTGGGCTGCATTTTGCCCACCCCTGACTTAGGCTAATTGTGTGCCTCTAATCCTCCCTTACACCACACTCCAAGCCTCGTGGGTGTTACCATCATGTTATTCTCTCTAAAGGGGTGGAGGCTGAGGAGGCCAGAGCCCCAACAATCTAGCTAGGCTTTCTGGCCTGGGCCTACTATATTGGACCTGGCTTTGAGACACAAGTTCTGGTTCATCCCTTCTGGTCACCAGGCCCAATGGGTGCAGATTTGTGGGAGCACCTCTCTTTTTGGGCTGTCTTGTGGTTCTTTGTTTTCTGCCCCTTCAACCTTTGGCTCATTTTCTTCACCTGCTTCTTGTGCCTGACTCAGCTTTTACAGAGCTACAGCCAGCTCAGTCTGAGCCCTCTCCAGCTTAGCCTTCTACCCTTTGTGTATGGCCTGCAAGGCTGCCACCTTGGCCTTCTGGTTGGGGCACTCATCCCCTTTCTGCTTGGCCACTTTGGCCTTCTCATACCAGCTGGTTACTTTCACCAGCTCTTCCATCAGCCCTTTCACATCCTGCTTGCTTGTAGTATGCAGGTCTCCTAGCTGTGAGGCAAGGCCCCTCAATTCCTGAGCAACCCCTTCTTTCAACTGATGGAGTCCAGTGTCACACTCGTGCTGCTCTAGGTCTAATTCTCTGCTCAGCTGCCAGTTTTCTCCCATCAGCTCAGCGTTGGCTCACTGGAGCATTGCAAGTTGCTCCTCACAGCTGACCTTCTCTGCCTGCTAATTGTCCCTCTGTGCATGGGCTTCAGAAAACTCCAAATTAATTCTTGAGAGATCATCTTGCCAAGTTGATCTCTCACCCTGTCCATAATGATACAGATACCCAATTGGCATTAGCTCCTGCACCAGGGCTTGGGTACTGGTGAGGTCTTCTTGAAGCATACACAATAGCTGTTTGCCCTGTATATACCTCCCGTGCTAGTCCTGCACGTCTTGCTGCAGTTCCTGCTTATGCTTATTTTGCACCTCTAAAGCAGAGCAACAAAAATTGTTAGGAGCTTCAGAGGCAAAACTTATGAGGAAAAGTTGAAAAACCTACGGTTTTTTAGTCTAGAGAAGTAAAGAGTAAAGGGGGATTTGATAGCAGTCTTCAAATATTTGAGGGGCAATTGCATCACGGGTGTAAATGGGCTTTTCTCTGTGATCATAGCAGACAGGACTAGGAGAAATGGTCTCAAGATTTAGCAGGGGAAATTTAGGTTGGAGATTAGGAGGAACTTTCTGACTATGAAGGTTTGGAACAGGCTACCTAGAGAAGCATTGGAACAGGCTATCTAGAGACACTGTGGAATTTCTATCTATGGACGTTTTCAAGGGCAGGTTGGACAGACACTTAGCTCAGATGTTTTAGTCATGGATGATCCTGCCTTGAGCAGGGGGCTGAACTAGATGACTTTGTGAGGCCCCTTCCAGCTCTACTCTTGTATGATTGTACATGTTCTTCTAAATTTCCTTCCAGACCTATTTTCTATGATTCTATGGGCATCTTTATATGTGCTCTGGGGTGGGGTGGGTGATTTAATTAGAGCACCTGAAGTGTCTTGTGTGTTTAGTGTCCCATGCTTCAAAATGGCAGTGGGGAGTGCTTTAACCAAAGCTCATTTGACAAGCTTTAGTTAAAGTGCCCTGCCACCATTTTGGAGCATAGGAGTGCTGAATACATGTGACACTGAGGCTTCTGGAGTGTGCTAATTAGCATGCCCCAGCAGAGTTGATTAATTAGAACGCATCGGAGCAGGCACTGGGCATGTGTATAGGTGCCCTATGATGTTACTATGATATAGCCAGCAAGCATAATTATAGTCAGTTTAGAATATTAGATCACTATAATCATGTCTGCAGCATAGGTCTCCTATATTTTCATAAATACGACAATATCTGGACAAAGCACTGAACACCACCCTGGCTTTTATTATGGACAAAAAATAGGCCATGACTGTTTAAGACTGATTTATCCAAAAAAGACTTCTGTTGGAGTTAGCTGAAAATATCTGTATAGCTCTGTGCTGGCCTTTAGCCAAATCCCAAATACAAAAGAAGGCTTTTCCCACTATATTCAGTATAGCATAGCTTCCCCTAGCCAGTATGGCAATTACCTCACCAGGTTCTTCCCAGCAATCCTGGTTCTGTCATAAATTCTAGAAATCTCTCTCCTATATCCCATTCTTTCCCAGAGGGAAGGAAGGATGGTTTTGTGGGTAAACCCATATTCTAGGACTCAACAGTTTTGGGTAGAAAACTTGTTGGGTAGAAAAATGGGGACAATGCTTTCATAACTCACAGGGATGATATAACATTTATTAGTGTTTTTGTGTGTTAATATGTGACTCAAAAAAGCCAGTAAGTAAATGGAGGTCCCTTGAGTTCTGGTTTCTCAATCCTTTTATTATATATATATTTAAAAAAAAACAGTTAGAAGGCCATTTTTTCTTGTTCAGCAACTCTATCACTAATTGCTTTAAGACAGGGCCCATTTTCTTCCTTTTCCTTTTATGGGTTGTTCATTCTTTGCTATGTGGGTACTGGAAAAGTTTCTTCTTTCAAGTATATAATTACTCTTTTCATTCCCAAAGTATTTTTTATAAAAAAAGCATATATAAGAAAAACTTCAAGCAATATAGAAATATACTCCCTTCAGGGATGTTACTTGGCAGATATTTAACAGATTACTTTTTATCTAGGTGTTTGTATGGTTATTTCATTACTATAAGAAGTGAAGAAGAAATACCATATATTAAATGAAAACTTCAGAAGAGAGCTTTTAACCATATCTAATGCAGTATGTTCAGGGCACTACAGTTAATACTCCTAATTTTGCAACTAGCACTTGCAATAATCAGCCACTTCACATTTTTGGGACTCTGCTTTTGTCTCATTCATAAGACAGAAGGTCAGTACCTTTGAGAGGTGTGGGTACAATTCAGATTGAAACTCAGAGAGAAGCATGCTACATACTGAAACATCATTACCACTTCTTTACTAGGTAAGTTTTACTTGGAGATATCTAGTTTAAGAGCTGGCTAGCCCTTGTCCCGATTATCTTGTGAGAATTACTATGACCATAGTCCAAAGTGATATATTTAAAAGTTTTCATTTACTTTAGTATCTATTCTTCCCTTCAGTGTGTGAGCATTTGATGTTAACCACATTACAGCTACCTCAGAAATCAATAACTGCACTTTGGAAAATAAACATGTACCTTCAAGAGCTACTGCATCTACCTGATACCTTGCAACATCTTTTTGCGATTCCAGTGTAATGCTGGACAATAAGCAAAAGCACAACAATACAGCTGGTGGACAACTGTACTAATAGTGAAGCTGTTGCTGAGAGCTGTCTAAATTATCAGGACAAACACAACTAGGCGGCCTATATTTTTAATGTTCAGTTACATTATACACACAACTAACTTGCAATTACTATGGAATATAGTTTGTTTAAAAAACACATGGATATCTGAGGTATGGATATCTGAGGTATGGAGCAATCCATGGATTTGTTTAAAAAGCACGTGGATATCTGAGGTATAACTTTCCTATGAGACCTTCAAGCATCAGGTTTAAAACAGAAATTCATGAAAGTTGTGTCCTTTGTCACTGGCTAACAAGCAAGAGACTTTGTTTCAATACCTAGGATCTAGTCTTTCTTTTACTTTCCAAAGCATTGCAGAAGCTGGGACTGCATTGAACTGTTAGACAAAAGCCCAATTAGTTAACCTAGGGACTGCACTGATGAGCTCCAACAAGCAGCACTTTTCCGTTTTAGAAAGGTTACTCTTGTGCCAGGGGCCATGGGGGTAGGAGATTGTCATGTAAAAGCCAGACTGCTAGAGGTTGTATACGGGGAAAGTTCTTTTGAATAGTCTGAAATAGTAGCTAACAAAATAATAATAAAAATAATGAAGAGAAGAGGAGGAATTAATGTCATCTTTTTTCATTTCTTTTCATATTTTTCCACATTTGTCTCTGAATAAAATTCTCTTTTGGAAGATTGTGGTCTTTAAAAAAATGTCATTATCTTTTTCAAATGGCCCCTAAATGCTTTTCTAGCTACTTGCGATACGGCGCACACATCTACCATGCTGCAGGAATAATGTTCCTTTTACACAATAATTAGAAGGTTTGGTGGCTAGGGAGGGGATGATGCTGGTCCTGGTTTGCTGGGCATTCACTCATCTGTAGAATTTTCACATAAGTGAGCAGAACAACCCTGCTCCTTATATTCAGTTCTCCCGTTTATAAAAGAAGGTATGTTTCACACACTAGGGATATAAACACAGAAGGTAGCAGGTAAGAACAGAAGGGCCATGCTGAATTTTGATTCTGTCTGGGTTTGTCAATTATCCTAAAGACTTATAAAAGCTGTTTGCATTCAGACCCAGTCATTGGCAGGTGGCACTGCAGTTAATGGACCGAACGAGGCTTCAGAGGCATTTTTCTACCCGATTAACTTCAGGAAATTTAACACCTGTGTAAAACTCATTATTTTGTCTTTTGCCAAAGTAATTTCTTTAAATATATCTTTTCTTGACAGAATGTTTTTCTAAGACAGCATTTGTGCCACAGCAAAACCAGCTTTTGCCAACACCAGGGAAAGCAACAGAGGCCCAACGAACAAAGACACCCAAAATCATTGCTAAGAAGTCTTCAGAGGTAAAATCTACCGGGGACAATGGTGCAACTGAGGAGAGGGATTAATGGATACTTATATAGGTCTATTTTGATTATGATGTTCTGTCACCATTCCGGTGAACAATGACCAACCAGTTGATATTTGGGCACGTCTACATGTGTTGCTATGGCAGCATTGTTACTGCGCTGTGATTTAGTACTTCCTTTTGGAAGTACTAAATTACTAAATCATGGCTCAGTTACAGCCCATACTGCACCATGCGCCCTATGCATGGTTATTTTTAGTAGCTACTTCACCATAGCGGCATGCTATAACAGGGGAGCATGTTGCTATGCTAAAGTAGCAGCTGGTCACATGTAGACCCCCACGGATGCTATGTCACTGTAGTGGGTTGTTACAGTGACGTAGTGTAACATGTAGCTGTGCCCTTTAAGAGTCAAAGGCTACGAACAGACTTTGCATTTGTCCCAGGATAAACCATTTCATTCCAGGACAAAGTGAAGTCATTCAGACATCTGTGTCTGTTGACCCAGGATAAATCCCAAAAAGGTTCATAGGATAAGAAGCACCAACAGTGTATTCTCAGTACAACATAAAGTGCATCTAAAGAGTTATCCCAGGATTGTATCACTGAATCAATGGCAGAAAAGCAGCAGTGCATTCAGCTGCTCACTGAACCCTGATTAGAAGGGTGATGTGTGTACACACCAATCCCAAGATATTTCTGTTCTGGGACAAACACAGGCACAACTTGGCCAGGGCCAAATCAAATGTTTGTTTGAAGCCAAAGATTATAAGTGAGAATGCAGTCTCCTCAAAGATGGTTTTAAGATTGAGAGGCCTAGCCTGCATAACTGAAGGGAATCATACTGGTAACTATATTTTTTTCTCTGATCAGGCCATGGCTATATGATCCCAGCCAGAGCTTTGTCTACCCAGGTCTTAAAAACCTCTAAGGATGGAGATTCCACAACCTTCCTGGGGAACCCGTTTCAGTACTTTATTACCCTCCTAGTAAGAGGTTTTTCTAATACCTAACCTAAACTTCCCTTGCTGCAACTTGAGACCATTGATCCTTTTTCTGTTATCTGCCGTCACTAAGAACAGTCTAGCTCCATCCTCTTTGTAAACACAATTCAGGTAGCTGAGGGCCCATCTCTTCCATTGTTTTGACTTACACGGAACTCCAGTGTTTTTATTTATTTTAGAATTAATTAGACTGATGAAATATAAAGTGGATGTGTTTACATGAGACACTAAAAGTGCAGTAGACTAATTCTATTGCGCATTAGTATATCACGGTGAAACCCAGAATTAATCTGCACACTAGTGTCACTTAAAAAACATGCACAGGCAGTGCTGCACAGCAGTGCTGATTACCACACATTCAGTTAGTACCTGTTATTACAGGGACTAAATTTAATACACTGTAATTATGGCACATAGATATGTCCTTGCCCATTATCTTTTAAAATTGAGATAGAATATTTTTAAATGGGAAACTCTGGAGTTTTATCTTCAAGGCTTTCCCTAGGACCTTTGGGGTCTCCAAATGGTGACCTTCAGCTGAGACCACTTCAGGACAGCCGCTACAGGACTCTCTTAACAGCTTGGAAAAGAGTCCTTTTCTTTTCAGTTGGTAAAACTGCTGCTGGTTGAACCCAGTTAGAACACCAGTTTTGAAATTATAGTAATATGAATGGGGTGCACATAGAGTGCCCAACTGTCATATCTTACTCACATATAGTAGTATCTTACACTATGAGCAGTCCCATTTAAATTAACCAGGAACTGATCAATGCAAATAAACATGTCACAATCTTACCTAGCCACTGGAGTTTGGATTATGCGAGTTGATGAAGTCCATTCTGGTGTATGACCACTGGGCAGCAGAAATGATATCTCCCCTTAAATATGCTTGGAAAGATAATATAAGGCTATGTAAATCAACATAAATATCTATGTATAAAGCTATGTATAAAGCTATGTAAATCACAATAACTACCTAACAATACATCCCTATAAAAATGCCTGTGTATTGTAGCATAAGCATCCTTTTCCTTCTTTGGCTAAGTACAGACATTCAAAAAGCCTGAGCATGAGTTGATTCAATTTTGCAGGTTAGTCTAACCTGCATAGATTGAACTGATTTGCAAGTGAATAGACATTCACTTTTGATTCCAGAAATGCAGGCACATGCCTGCAGTGGCTCAGGCTAGAAGCCTGGGGGCACTAGAGCAGGTAAGCTGTGCTGAGGTGAGGTGTGGCCAGGCCTCAGCCAGACTGAGTATGATTGGGGAAGGGTTTAAACCTCCACTCCCGGCCTGAAGGATCCCCAGCTGGGGTGTGCCTGGAGGGGGAAGGGGGAAGCAGTCCCTGCCAGGCATTTCACACCCCTGCCCTCACCACTCAAGTGGTGGTGGGTGTGGCTAGCCCTGGCAGCAGCATGAAGTGAACAGAGACTGAGGAGGGTTTAATTCTCCACTCTGTCCCCTGTCCCACTGAGCCAGGGTCTGCCTCACTGGGGTGGAGCAGCCAGTGTCAGGGTCGCTCCCCCTTCACTGCTGCAGTGGCAGGGGCCAGATGCTGGCTGGCATGGCCCCCTGAGGTGAAAGAGGCAGAGAGGGGGTTTATTCCCCCTTCTGCCTCCTCTCCCCCTTGGGAACCCCAGCCAGGGTCTGCCTGGCCAGGTGCAAGTGACAGAGGTGGTGGCAGTGGTGGCTGGGGCTGGCAGACCCTGGCTGTGGTCCTCCTGGAGGAGAGGGCATGGAGTGGAGAATAAATCCCCTCCCTGCCCCCTTCACCTCAGGGGCCCATGCCAGCCAGCCTGTGGCCACACCCCCACCCCTGCAGCAGCGAAGGGGGAGTGATCCTGACATGGGCTGCTGCGCCCTGGCCTGGCAGACCCTGGCTCAGGTCCATGCCGGTGGGACAGGGGACAGAGGGGGGAATTAAACCCCCTTCTTCCCCCATTAATTTGAGGCTACTGCCAGGGTTGGCCATGCCCTCTGCTGCTCCAATGTGTGTGTGGGGGGGAAATTCCTGACAGGGGCTGCTCTGCTCTGGCCAGGCAGTCCCTGACTGGGGTCTCAGGGGAAAGAGGGGAGCATAAACGCCCTTCTTGTCCCCTTCGCCTCAGGGGGCCATGCTGGGCTGGCGCCTGGCCATTTCCCTGCCCCTGCCACTGCAGCAGTGAAGGGGAAGGAGGGGTCCTGACATGGACTGCTCCACCCCAGGCAGGCAGACCCTGGCTTGAGGCTGTGCTGGTGGGACAGGGGACAGAGAAGGGAATTAAATCCCCCCACCAGTCTTCATTCACTTCAGGCTGCTGCTGGGGCTGCCCATGTCCCCCACTGCTCAAGCAGCAAGTGGGTCAAAATGCCTGACAGAGGCTGCTGTGCCCCTGCCTGGCAGACCCCTGTTTGGGGTCCGTGCTGGTGGGAAAGCGCAGGGATAAACCATTTCCTTGCCCTGTCTACCTTGGGAGGTGGGGTGGGTGGCATCTTGCCGTACTCCCACCTCTACTCTGGCTAGAGTAGAGTGGTGGGGCCAGCCGTGCTCCACTGGAGCAGACAGCAGAGCCCATCCCGGGGCTGAAAAGCATGCTGGGATGGTGTGGGGCTCTGACTGAACTTAAACAAAGGAAGGGTCTGGGACAGAAGTTCCATAAACCAATTTGACCTCAATCAGTTAAGTCTGATACTACATTCAACCAGGTTTATCTTAAACCAGTTTTGGCCATTTTAAAACTAGTTTATGTGAACAGAGCTTCTGTTCTGTTATGGGTTTAAACCAATTTCTTAAATCAGTTTATATGGAATTTCTGTCCCTAGTCTTAGTAACATTTTATGTTTGCTAGTTTCTTCACAAAGAAGTTATTTTAAAACTAGCTTTAAGTTAATATGTGGACAAATACATATTTGGTAGCTCTGTGAATCACATTACATGACTAGTTACATTGCCTAGTCTTAACATTTTCTATATCCTCCTCCTACCTCATGGCTAGGGACCTACCAAATTCATGGCAGAAGTGGGGTAGATGGCAGCTCCTTTAATCTTTCATATTCCCCCATGCACCCCTCCCCCACTACTCACTTCTGATTGCCAGGGAAGCAAAATCCACGGTTTTAAACATGTCATGGTTTTTGCCTCCCCACCTGTCAGCAGCAAGCAGCAGGGCCACCAGGTGCCCTCAGCAAATCAGTGGAAGGAGGCAAAGATGGTGCCATCTTTTCACCTCCCTGCTAATCAGGAGTGAGCCGCAAGTGGGGCCCCTTCACCAATCACCGGTGGGGGGTGGGGAGTCTCCTATAATATTTTAGTTCATTCTGTTTTCCATAATTCATTACTTGAGGGCAAGTAGCAAGGGCTTCTTTCAACAGGTTTATAGTAGTAACTAGCCAATTGCCTGTCAAGAATGAGGGGGGAAGGGGACGCATGGGGACAGAGCCCTGGGCCCCCCCCATCTGGGCCCGCTCCCGCTTTCCTCCTGCTGCTTGGGGTCCAGGTCCACTTCCCCACTCCCTGCTGCAGTGGTGCAGGGAAGGGAGGAGCAGGCCCAGGCCCGATGCAGGGGAGGACCGGGCCTAAGCGTGGGGAGAAGCCGGGCTACCATGGCAGGGGGGCAGAGTGGGGAGC
>NW_017729022.1:61459417-61476898 GCF_001723915.1 Gavialis gangeticus
GACATTGGGCCTGGGCCCACTCCCCCCCGCCCTGCATTACCAGCAGGGAGCAGGGCTGGGGGAGGGGGGGTAAGGCCAGCCCTGCTGGCCTGGCTTCTCACTTCCATCCACTCCGTTGCTGCTGCCTCCAGGGAGCAGGGAGAGGGGGCAAGGCCAGCTCTGCTGGCCTGGTCCCCACCTCCCCCCGCTCTGTCCCTGTGTCCCCACTATCATGGCAGCAGGCTGCGTTCTGTCGGAATGCTTCTTTGTGCTCTGACTGGCTGTTTGTCAGTTAATCAGAGTGTGAATAAAGCATTGCGGACAGACAGACAGACTTAGGCTTTTATAATATTAGAATGATTGTTGCCTCTGAAGAGGGTATTCAGACTCCGGCTCTGACCTGCTACAACTCTAAACTGGAAGGCAATGACAGGGTGAGGTAAAAAAAAAAAGGGGGAAGTCTAGGAAGATGAAACCTATCCCAGATGATCATTTCTGCTTTCAAAGAAGCAATTTTCATATAGATATTTATTGATCATATTTCTTTCCATACCCTGTGATTCTGACAGGCATAGTCTCCTCCCAAGGCATTTAATTCCGTATGCACTCTAAGGGGAATGTGTCCCAAAGGTTTTATGGCATCTTGTGATGAAATGGAATGTAGCCTAACCTCTGTCTGTTCCCCCCACTGGTTGTTATTTCTGTGGTTCTAGTAAGGATGCTATAACTAATTTGCTTCCTTCCTTATCCCAAATGCTTTCTTACAAATGGTGCCCCCTACTTTGTGAAGAGATTTGTAAATGAGGTTTTTTGTTTTAAAAGCATTATTTATATTATAGCAATATTCCACCATTCTGCTGCCAAGCTTCTCTTCATATTAATGTCAGCAGCACTTGCCACAATCCAGCTCTCCCTCTGTTCAGCAAGCTGCTTTCACAGTAGATGATGAAACTTGGCACGGATAAACAGTAAATCTTATTAGTGATGCCCACACGTGCTGTGTAAAGGGTTGTATGTAATCTACAGCACTAAAGGAAAATATACACTTTGATTACAAGCAGGGATTTGAAAAGGGTTCATCTCTATGGTTGCTAAGTCAGCATTGGTAAAGCTTTCACATATTTTTAAAAATGATTTGAGATAAAATCTGTCTCAGCCCACTCTGTTTTCCATGCTTAACACACAGAAATCCAGGAATCTAGAAGAGCTTTCAAAGTCAAAGCAATGCTTTCCCTTTCCTTATACTGCACTTTCATCGCTACTATTACTACAGCTACTTTGCATTTATATAGCACTTTACAGTTTCAAGTCACTCTTATTGGCTAATTAAGCCTCACTGTGAGGCACAATGACTGCCATTAAAAAAGTCAACATCTATTCAGATACCATACTCAATAACAATGTCTAAGACACTGCCTTATTTCCTGAAACTGCTGTGATTTCTTAAAATGTGGTAACTATAGGTAAATGGTGAATTTTTAATAGTAAAAATTATAGGTAGCAATATTCCTTATATTACAGATGAGGAATCTGACAGGTAAGGGGCCTGATTCTCATTTGTAATAATTCCGCTTTATACAATTATGGCAATGTAAACAGGCATTAAAAGGGACTCTAAATGTAATGCATTCTCATCTGAAAGCACCTTCATGCTGTCAGAACTCTGTAAAGCAGTTTTACCATGAATGAGGATCAGGCCCTAGCTGCCTTGCATGTTGCCATTAGCAGAACCAAGATCAGAATTCAGACTTCTTGGCTTCTATATTATACTTGTCTCCCCAGTACCATTTTCATTAAAGGTAGCTTTCAAATTTACTGGACAGAGGTCTCATCTACACTGGGGAAATCAGAGATGCTAACGATCAAAGGTGAAGATCACTGACCTAATAATGTGGTAGTGCAAATAGGTCTTCCATGACCATTTCATAGTACACTGGTCACTAGGCCTGTGTGAATAGGCAGCTATTCAATCTGTTGCTTTCCCTCACTTTCTATGGTAGAGTTCAATGGTCCTGTTCTGGATTGAGGTGCCTATTTCAACACACATGCACAGTGGCTTCCTGAGGTCTGCCAGATGGTTGATTCAAGGGATATTGAGGGGAGGAAGAATTCAAAGGTAACAAAGAAATCGAAGTGTAAGAGGTCTCAACATAAAAGCTAATAATTTCAGGAATTATGTATAGGACATTTTGGTCAAACTGTTTGTATGATGTCTCTCTCAATTCATACAGAAATCAGGGCAGCCAATTGGCTGGCTGCTCTCATCTACCTGTAATAAAATCATAGGAAGTAAGGTGGAAGGGATCTTACCAGGTCATCTAGTTCAGCCCCCATCTCAAGGCAGGATCATCTCTGGCTACAACATCCAAGTGTTTGTCTATCCCACTGTTGAAAATTTCCAAGGATGGAGATTCCCCAGTTTTTCTTGAACCTATTCCAGTGCCTGGCCACCCTCAAAGTCAGAAAATTCTTTCTAATTTCCAACCTAAATTTCCCCTGCTGCAGCTTGAAGCCAGTGCTCCTGCCGTAGTCATGGAAAAAAAGCCTATCTCCATCCTCTTTCTAATCACCCTTCAGATAGTTGAAGACTGTTATCAAATCTTCTCTTCTCCAGTTTTTTCAGCCTTTACAGAACCGTAATCATTTTTTTGCTCTCTACTGGCCGCTTTCCAATCTGTGCACATCCTTCTCGAAGTGTAGGCCCCAAACCTGGACATAGTGGTCCAGCTGAGGCATTACCAGTGTTGAATAGACCAGAAGAATTACTTCCCTTGATTTGCTAGCGACACTCCTATTCATACAGCTTAAGTATGCTGTTGACTTCTTTTTTGCACAACAAAAGCACACTATTGGCTAATATTCAGTTTATGGTCTACCGTAACCCACCAGGTCCTTCTCTGCAGTGCTGCAGCCTATCCAGCCACTCACCAGCCTGTATTTGTGCATACAATTATTCCATCCCAAGTTCAGGACTTTGCACTTGTTCTTGTTGTATCTCATCTGATTGATTGCAGACCATTTTTCCAGTCTCTCCAGGTCATTTTGGATCCTAGCCCTGCCCTCTGGAGGTCTGCAACTTCACTCAATTTGGTGTCATCCACAAATTTGCTAAGAGTGCACTCAATCCAATCATCCAAAACATTAATGAAGATACTGAATAATACTGCACCTAGCAGAAACTCCTAGGAAATCTCACTTGATACCTCCTGTCAGCTAGGCATTGAGCCATAGGTGGCTAATCACTGGGCACTCATCAGTGCATAAAAGTTAGTCCAAGGTGTATTATGTAGGCAAATGTACACATTACACAGGCTCTCGCACCAATTCTAAAACATCAGATACATTTCAGATACTGATTTATCTTAGCCCTTAGTTCTCCTCTTTATCCCCTCTCCAAGTCTCAAAAATTACATTGAAAAGAAAGCCTTTCAGCCTTGTTATCTGTTTTTGGAGCAATGAATATTAGATTCTCTCTGTTCAGCAACTCAGAAGAGTTCTGCATTCCCAGATCTGGTTCTCTAAGCAGAGGTCAGTAACCTGTGGCCCACAGAGCCCTTGGACCTTGCTTGCAGAGCTGGGGAGCTTTGGCAGTGGAGATAAAAACACAGAGGGCAGCAAAAATGTGACGATCTAGAAGGGGTCAAGTATGGACACAGAGCAAAATTGCATTAAAAAATACCATAGTATGGCTGCAATGCTCTACTGGTACTTCTGTAGTGCTACCAGTTCGATTAAGCACATGCCATTAACCTACACATTTACCATACTATATATGTTAATTTCACTTCTTTAGACATTTAGAGGAACTATATCCCCTGTTCACTTTTCTATTTTAGTCTGAATTTCTTACGAGCTCAAAACTTGTCAGTTTCAGGTATTAGAATAAGTTTCAAGTCAAATGCAACTCATGTTTACAAAATAAATTGTAATATAAATCTTTGCCAAATTTGAACAGAACAGAAGCTCCAGAATTATCAGTTAATATTTTTACAATTATTTTTCATTGCAGGGTAATCTTTGCATTTCCTATTTAAGGTACCAAACAAAAGTGCAGAAATATTGTGTGAAAGATGTCTCATAGTAATTCTAGCCCATTTTTGCTAATTTAAGAAACTTGAATCACCATCCAAACTTTTAGATATTCATCTGACTTTAAAAAGATTTCAGAGCTGTGCCAGTTTCTAAGCAGTCTGGAAGAATTTGGACTTTTGAAATTTCATATTTCTTTGTTGGGAGAAAAATGAGCAGACAGTGACTCAGGATATTCTTTGTCTGGTTTTCTTATTGTTCTCCTAATTGCCTTGAACAAAGCAACAAAATCAGAAACAAGCTCACACGTAACACAGCACCACTCTCAGGGTTGGGAAGAAGAGCTTTGTGTTCAAAAAGTCATCCTATGCATCATCAGACACTGCTTCCAACTTCTGTGCATCTCTGTATTAACTCACCCCAAAACTATTAAAACCCCTTAAAATAATATACATTTCTGTCCTTCACAGCCACTGCTACCAGCCTTGTGTCGCTCACAATTACTCATACCTCCAAGGTTCATGCCAATCTCTCTGGGGTTACGAGAGAAACATTTTAATGTGTTCTAGGAATTCATGCTTTTAATCTTATCTGTGGCATAAAAAGTTATCATTGATAATAGCAGACATTAGCAATAGATACTATTAAACCAGTGCTGACCTAGTTCAGCAGCAAGTGTAGCCAAAGACAGGCAGTGGTCTAGCACTTTTTCAAGCTACTTCCAGTTTCCATTTGTTTTAACTCTTTGTGTGATGGGAGGAAATCATCTTAAATATCACATATTTTGATTAAATTATTTATTTACATGACTACAACAGTAGCAGGCTGGGGAGCCATAAGGTTTGTACAGAAGTTACACTTTCCATGTGCTAAGGCTGCCAAACTCACTCTGTAGCTATAACATAACAAACGTTCAGGGCTGCAGAGCACTTTAAAAATGGAGGATGGCATAAAAAGTTAACCCTTCTCTGATGTAATTATGGCGAACTTACTGGAACAGCCTGGCACCCTGTGCTTGGACAGTCCTCATCATGATTGGTGGAGCCCATCCACCAATCAAGGGAAAGTCAGGGAGGGGTTTGCCTTGCCCCTACCTAGGCAAAGCAGAAAAAAAACAAAAACAAAACAAAACAAAAAAAACCCCAGACCTGGTTTAAGACCAGGCTTTGCCAGGTCTGACAGAACCTTGGGGATGGAGCCTCTGAGGTGAATAAAAGGAGCTGCATGCTCCGTATGAGTAAGATGTGCCGTGGGACAAAACAGAGCAGAGCTAGAAAGAGCTGCCAAGTGGGGCAGTTCCTGTTGCCCCAAAGAGCTCCAGAAGACTGTCCACGGTGGCAGGGGAGCAGGGGTGGGCTCTGGCTCTAGTACATGGTGCACAGAACAGTGCACAGGGATTCGGTGCAGGTGGCACTGCACAGAGCTAGAACCTGGGAGCAAGGAGCTCAGGTCTGTAACCCCTGGTGTGTGGCCAGGGTGCAGTGCAGGTGCTGCTGCACGGAGCTGGATCCTGGGAGCCATGATAGGCAGCAAGGGTTTACCACCCCCGGCAAGTGGCCAGGGCCTCTGTGCACAGGGATGGTGCACAGTGGAACCTAGACCCTGGGTGTCAATAGCAGCAGTTTGGGTCTCTAACCCCTAGCATGGGGTCAGGACTGATTTTGCTGCTGGAAGGGTCCCAGAGTGAACTGAGCCCCAGCATTGCACGAGGCGGCCCGGGCCTCCAACCCCAGTGAGAGGGCAGTAGCCTCCAGGAGCATGTGACTGCTCAGGGCCACTAGCAGGCAGGTGGCTGGGATGGAGCCAGAGCCTGAGGGGTTTGGCAGCAAGGAGCAGTTTGGGTGGAAGAGCGCTGATCCCCCTTTATGGCCCCGGAGTCATGAGTTATCGGGCAAGGGTTTCCCACAGGGGAGGACACCCCTTGGAAGAGGGGGTGGGGAACTGTGAAAGGGCCCTGAAGGATAAGGGTCCTGGCCATGCCCCGGAGGGTGAGGAGATATTGGGAGCCAGCTCTTTTCCCCTTTTTCGGGAGCTGGTCCCGTGTTCTTTTCCCCTAGAGGAGATTCTAGTAATCACAATGATATTGATACCATGAAGGAGGGTATGCACTTTATATTTTGTATCCAGCGCCTCATATTTTGTCATTAATAACCATTTGTTGTTTATTTGTTATACATTTGGATGTGTATATGTATATATCTTGTTGAACCCCCTCCCCCCCATTGAAACCTCCCTCTGAATGCCAGTATTTATTTGGGTGTGCCTAAGTGTGTTTGCTGATTACCTGAACTCACCAGTATTTACCTGTTCCAGATTTCTTATTTACCTGTGTGGGTTCAAGGCCCTTCAGAGCAATCCCCCAGAAATCAGTATAAATTTGTACATATTTAAATTTTATAACTGACCTGGCCTAGTTCTATAGGGACAGAGGGGAACTGTAAGCGGTCTGCAGTTTTGCCTACAGCACACCTGTCAGCTAACAATTCCCCTTCAGTCAGAGGAGGGAGTACTTATCTGAGTACACCCAAGCTACATAGTTTCAGAAGAAGGTGCTTTAAGGCAGAGCACCTTAGTGAACCTTTGTACAGTTTCATATTGAAAGTTAGTTTTGGGTGAATACACCTGCATCCCAAGGGCCTTTGCGAGGCAGGGCTGGTGCTTGTAGGCAAGCATTGGCCTAGCCCTGCCCCTGGGCAGTCAAAGAGGAAAACATCTCTGTCTTCTCCCTGTGCAGCCATATGGAAGGCAAGGGGGGAAGGTCTAGGGAAAGGTGCGGTCTGGCAGCCTCCAGGGAGGCTGCTGGAGTGCCCCCACATACTGGCCAGGGCTGGTACAGGCAGGCTCTGAGCCTCCCCATAACAGGCAAACAGGTTCAATGATGCTCTAACTATGGCACTTTTCTGTAAAGTGCCATAATTAGAAAGCCTCCCAAAACAGGCTGCTTAAATGTCAGTATGCACCCAAAATCTCCAGTTTTGGCCTTCCATCAAAAAAATATTTAACATAGTAGTTGGCCAGATCTTCAGCTGGTGAAAATCAGCATATCTTCACTGATGTCAGCAAAGTTACACAAAATAACTTCAGCTGAGGACTTTGTTCCAACGTACCTGGATCTGGACTCATTCCCTGCATAACCCTGGAAAATTATTTCACTTTGTTTTTAAATCCCTTTTCCACCCTACCTGGAAAATTAGAATACTAGTGCTGTACCTCACAGTCATGCTGCAAAGTTTAATCCTTAAATATAATGTTTATTAAGTGCTTTTGCATACCTATATGAAAGGTGCTATGAAACTGCAAAGTATTAGTAGTGATATTAAGCAGGCAATTCAGCTGGGACTGGTATAAGAAATTCCTTATTCAAATACGAGACTTTTCAATAATAGCAAGCGAAACATAGGGCACAGACATTTTTTTAATTCCATTTTTTCTACTAAAATGTGCTCTACCATGAAAGTCACCCTTTAATAGAAAACAGATCAAAATAAATCTCTTAATATTTTAAAAGGTGATCAGAAAAGCTTACAAGACATTATTAGAGGGTTCTGTTTTTCTGTGATAATAAATGATAATATCACTAACACCTGCAAAGCAAAACAACATGCTGCATTATTTATGGTGGTTTAGGAACTAGTGATTTAAACAACTGCAGTAAGGAAATGTAGAACCCTGAACTCAGGTCTCAACAGGTAGGTAAGTGGGGAAAATATTGACTTTTGATGATATTTGCTTTCACATATCTATTTGTAATAGTCTGAGTCTTCTATAGTAGGTAATTGCATATGTGTCTTATACATTTTTTAAATACCTAGTTTATATTTCATAGTCAGTGGTTTCACTAAAATAAATCCAATTAAACCACGTTGCAGTGTTTAACACCCTGCCCATTTTGGTTTTATACACAAACTCTAAAGTGCTCATTTTCACTACTGCAATCAGTGTAGCTTGCATCTGAATGTTCACTGTTCAAGTTATTTCTGTATGTTTTCTCTATCAGGACTTGATAGTGTTTAGCGAAGATGAAAAGACACCTGCCTCCACTTTTCTGCCACCATTTCCTGCATTGAACTCTTCTGATGAACGATCACCAGTGGTTAAGTCTACTGTCAGCGATTCCTGGAAGCAAAGTAAGGTTAAACAGTTCAAAATCTGAATAGGGGCAGAAGTTTGGCATGAATACAGGATCTTTAACTAACTGAATTTTATCCAAATAAGACAGTTTTGGAAGTACTTTATTTAACCACTTGATTGCTGAATAAAGTAACTTGTAGATAAAGCAGGTTGTGTTCTGCCCCACTTATCATGAACAGCATTTTGAAGTGCTTCCAAAGAATGGTTCATTCCCGTGGATACCAGGAAGGAAACAGTTAAAATGGGAAGATCTGAAGAAAAATCATTCTGCTATAGATAACTACCCATGGATTTGAATGCTCATTCTGTTTTTTTGTTTTGTCTCATTATGTTCCACACTTTTATATTACTCAGATCTTCCCTAGTACTCCTTTAAATTCAGGATGTCAGCCTCTTTCCTTGTCCCATGAGCACTATCAAGATTTACTTTTTTTCCTAGGCTTTACTTTTCCATGCATTGCAAGCACATTGTTTACACGACTGTAGTACAACAGAGCATGAGATCCAACCAAAAAGGCTAGCAGTATAGCTGAATATCAGTCTGTTCAAAGGTAGAGAGGAAGGGTTCTAGGAATGGAATAAGGGACACTATGTGAGGGAGAGTAGATATAAGGAGGCAGCTAGGAGTGGAGAAGGACAGAGAGATGTCAAGGGAAAAGAATCACCGTGAGTGGGGCAAGAGGTAAAAGGGAGGGAAGGAAGAATCTAGGACAGGGTAGGTACTGGTGTTGAGGAAGAGGTTGTTTCAGTATTGGGGAGAGGGAGAAATATGAACCTTAGACCAGTTAATCACATCTTAAGTAGTTACCCAGCCACATATCAATGCAATTCAATGCCGGAGCTAAGCCGGGCCGGGGCACGGGATGGAGCTGCAAGCAGCTCATTTGGGAAGGTGTGGGGATGGGGCAAGGGTGTCTCCTGCTGCTACACACATTCCCAGGCAAGCATGGGGGGCATGTGCCCCATGGATCTGTGCACGGGGCGAGGGAGGGTTGCTGCTGCAGGCTTTGCCCCAGGTGCCAAACTTTGTTGCTACAACACTTATGCAATTAATGGCATAACAAGGAATAAGCCACAAAGTTATTATCTAAAATATGTGTAATAACTTTGTGGCTGGTTCCTGTTATGCCATTAATTGAATGTGGGGCCAGGCTGATTGGGGCTTCCAGCCTCCAGAGAAAGGGAGTGAAAAGTTAACAGATTAATTATTTAACTGATAAATTCAGTGATAACTGGTTAGTAGGGCTGTGTGAAGCTTTGGGTACTGATTCAATTTGGAGGAGATTTGGCCTGATTTAGCAGCTGAATCTCTGAATCCAAACTGAATTGGGAGACCAATAAAAAGGTCCAAATCGATTTGAAGCTCTCCGAATCTATTCAGAAAAGATTTGGAGAGCTTCAGAGAGATTTGGAGATTTGGGCAGTCCCTGCTTGCTGCTGCAGGGAGCTGGACCTGGACTCTGTGTTGGTAAGTGGAGGAGGGGGAAGGGGACCATGGGGGACCCCATCCCCTGCTTGTTCCCCCAGCCCTCCTGAGCACCCCCCGACCCCTGCCCGCTCTTCCAGTCCTGTCAATGGCTACCCTGCCTGGCCCAGCTCTCAGCTCTTTTTCTCTGTTTGTTTTTTAAAGCCCTACACTCACCGGCTGCTGCAGCAGCTGTTGGGGCTTCTGGAGGCTTGTGGCAGAGTCCCCCATGTAGCACCAGGCAGTGGGGAACCTTGACCCCCCCCACACACCTGGCAGGAGCCAGTATGTGCCGGAGCCTGGTAGGGCAGCCACTGATAGGGCTGGGAGAGCAGGTGGAAGATGGGGCCTGTTTGATTTGGCGATTCAGACGAATTGATTCGGGACAGTGATTTGAATCACCGAAACGAATCGCTGTCCTCCAAATCGGCAGAATCTGAATCCAAAGCGAATACTAGCCACTTCACACAGGCCTACTGGTTAACTTAGCTCCAGGCAGTCACAGTCTGGCACAGAAGGGGGGAAGGGAAGCTGCAAGTGGTGCCCCTGCAGGGAGGGAGGAGCAAGGAGAACAGGAGAGGAAAGGGTGAGAGAACTAGTACCCATAGCCTAAAAGGAACAGCCTAATAACTCATCAGTTAAGCAGTTAGCTGCTGCTACTTCATAGGTGCTCCCTCCCAGCAAGGGTTTCAGATGGGCTGTGTTGGTCCGGGTAGGCTTGCCTCCTTCCTCCCCCCACCAGTCAAAGGGCCCCCAACAGCAGTTCTGCCAGAGCTGCTGTATTAATGGTTAATTGTTTAACTGATATAATTAGAGGAGGCTAAAGAAATATTTTTTTTAAATGATATTTACATCCCTACTCCAGAGTGTGTGGGAGCCCTTGACTCCCATGTGCTCCTGAGGCTGAGAGTGCGGATCAGCTGATTGCCACTCCCAGCTCCAGGGCACCATTGAAATCAAGGGCTTTGATAAGCACCCAAGGCTGAGAACTGTGATCAGCAGCTGATCTCAGCCACAGGGGTGTACTGGAGCCCTTGACTCTGATACACCCTTCAACTGGGAACATTGACAGATGGGGGCTCCCAGCCTTCTGGGCACAGCTGGAGTCAAGGGCCTTACTGTACCCCTGCAGCTGGGAGCTGTGCTTAGCTAATCCAGGCTCCTAGCCCTGTGGATGCATGGGATAGCCTTGTGACTGGGAGCCCCATCAGCTAATCCAGGCTCCCAGGTGAGGGTGTGTGTTACTGTCAGTGTAGGGGGAGCCTGGAATAAGAATCCTGATGCCCTGTACCAGCAGTATGACCTGATGGGAGCTGCTGCTCGATCCCACAATGCATGTGTGGCATGGTAGGAAGCGTGATTATGGGGATTGCACATCAGATCCCATAGTGCCTTTAACTGCATGTCTGCCAGGGGCCTTACATTTCAAAATCATGTCAGAGAAATCATTGCAGTTCAGTTAATATTTTTTCTGACCCATCTTGCAGTCTACCTTGAGAGAGAGTCTCTGAAATTAAGTGCTTTCTATATTGATTTCCAACAACTGATACCAGCTTAAAATATCTCTCTGTAGGTAGGAGCAATTCTACTTCTCCCAAATATGCTATGCACTTTCTCCTTTCCACTTCATTGGGTTTTAGGGTCTGGTGGCAGAGATGCCAAAGTGTCTGAAGTCAGAGTTTGAGTCTTCCCTCAGACTTGCACCCAGGGTTAATGTCAATCAACCCAAATGTAAGTAGGTTTGAAGTTATTTGGGATGGGAAGCAGACAGATGCATGTGATGCTAGGCACAACTTTCTTTTTGTGCCATTTGGCAAGATAAGATTCAGTGCCTTAATCAGGCTAGCCTAGTGGGCTACTAGGTTTAGGCAGACCTTAGGACCTGATTTCAGTGGATAAAGAGCTAGATCAATTTCCTTTAGAAGCTCATAATTCCTGCTTGTGCCTTTTCATGCAAGACATTGCGGGGTGTGTGTGTGTGTGAGAGGAATAAGCAGGTGGAACAGGTGAATTCTAGAAAAGGTTTGCATGCTAATGCTTGCCTCCTTAGCAATGAGGCGGGGAGGGGGACAGAGTCATGTCAAACAGGAACACATAAGTCAAACAGGAAATCTCAGAGATTAGTAGCTGACTTGGTTTTGCATTTTTAAGTCTTCTGTGAGGCTTCAGCAACTCTCCACATTCTCAATGAAGATGTGAAACAGAAGACTTAGCACTACTGTAAAATTTATATTTAGGTATGTGCATAAGATGCCTAGTTGGAAGAAGAAAAATCCTGTTAACTTTTATTCCCTAGTCTTCCCTACCTTTAAAAATATGGGAGAATGTGTCACCTCATTATTTGTGTATGTGAAGCAGGCCATAAATGTGTCTTTCTAAAAAGCCTGTCATAAAAATGGAGTGGTGTGAAATGAGAGGGTTCATTTTTCATCCCAGTGAATGCAATAGGTCAAAGCCAAAGCTGCTTGCAGTAAAAGCCAATTAGAGAATTGAAAGATTGGAGGGACTTAACTACATATAGGACTGCAGTCTCCCTGTATTTATCCTGCAGGGGAAAAATAATCACCATGTCATGTTAGAAAGTCTAAAATAAATTTGAGAGACTGTAAATTCCTCAGCATTGGGGGCTGCATTATGAGTTCCGGGAGAAGCAATCTTTAACATGCCTTTAACAAATTTCTAACCAGAAGACCAACATAAAAATCCCACTAGTTTCTAGATTGCCTCTTATCATACCTGATCAGCACCAGCCTTGTCACACTGGCTGCGTCACATGTGCATGATACTTGATTTCACAGATAACATGTGTGGCTGAGCTCAAAATGGAACCCAGTCACAGGAAGGGATTTAAGATAGTAGTAGTTTTTGTTTTTTTGTTTTTTTTTTAAAGAAAACAGTTCAGCTGAAACAGAAAGAATCTACATTAATTACAGTTCCTCTTCTAGCTCCCTTGCACACCTCTCAGTGTATGCTATTCTAAGTTCAAGTCTTTTGCTGAGTATACTGGCAACCACTATATTTAAGAAAACATACTGCTTTGAATCCAGCTGTGCCATACTGCCCTATTGTTTTGAGTTTCCTGGTAGCAGGGATTCAGTTAACACAGTGAAACTTGTATATGACAGGTCTGGTGCAAGTTGTGCGGCTAGCTATTGCAGTTATCTTTCTGTTTGATTTCTCAGTGAACATTGTTTCCATTTTGGGTACAGACTTAGCATTAGAAGTCATTGTTTGAGGTATGTATGAATTGAGGGGGCTGGAGCATGTCTACCTGGCACAATTCAGTGCTGTGCAGAGGTACCCACGCTAGCGTGGGTACTAGAAGCACTATAGTTATAGTACTGTGGCACTCCTGGGTTAATCAGGGCCAGGTGTGCAGTGGCATGGTATCACTCCCCTTTAAGATCACATGAGAGAAGCAGCATCCAGGGAATTTGTTCAAGACCCTAAAGCAAGTAAGAATTCCTGCCCCCTGCCCACCAACATTACTGGGGAGGGACTCTCCCCTATGCTCAGGAGCATCTCCCTTTCCTTCCCAATCCCCCCTCTCCCAGTTGCTTCTGCCACACTCCAGGCAGGCTGCACAGGGAACTAGGTTCAGTTGGACACCACGGCAGTGGTGGCAGCAGGTGGTGGGTCCCCCTGCCAGGTGTTTCCTGCCAGCCAGAGAGTATGCTCAGAGATGGGGGCACCTGCCCACCACCACTGGTCTTGTGGTTGTCCCTGGCTGAGCCTGGGTGGAGCAAGCAGGAGCAGTTGCAGAGCTTCTCCTGCCCTTGGGTGAAGCAGGGAAAGTGGTAGGCAGGGGAGGAAGTGAACAGGAGTGGAGGGGACATGCTGCTGAATACAGATGAGAAGGGAGTGGGTGCTGAGAGCATGAGGGGTGGAGGAAGGGTTCTCATCTGATTTGAAGGCTAAAAAAAACGTCCCCAGCTGCTGCTCTTGTGGCATGGTCTGCCGCTCCAGGTGATGGGGAACTGGAGGCAGGGGTGCTGCCACACCTGCAGCTCTGGTTGCTGCTCCCACACCTCCATTTGCAAAATCCTGGACCTGCCCATGGGGCTAGTTAGCCTTGCTGAGAAGCAAGATATTTTAGCTGAAATGGAGCACCACACTAACAATCCAAAGAACTTATTTTTAGCCTATGAGGAAACTCAACCTGTAGACAAGAAAACAATATGATAGTATAAATAAACAACAGAACTGCTTGGAAGCTTGCAAAAGCACGTCACTTGCCTCCTCTGTCCCTAGCTGTCAAACACTTTTCAGTCTAAGTTGTAAAAGTGTAAAAGCTACAAACACTCATTTCTTTTTCAGTCCAATTTTACTTGGTAGCAAACATGGAAAGTTAGTATTTAGAGTTAAACTTATTCTAGCTGTATAAGCAGATCCAATACAGTTAGTCTTATTAGTCTATTCTAGTAACTACCATGTATGATTCCCAGCATTGCTTAGACCTCAGCCTTAAATCCCACTAAGAATAAGCAAAAAGTTGTAGTTCAAATTTTAATAAGCAGCAGCAACCTGAAATTGGTGCAAGCTGCTTAGCTCTAGATAAAGCAATGACAGTTAAACCACAGTTGAAACCCAGAAAGGATGCCTGAGAGAGGAGCACATCCAAAAACCTGAAACATGTAATTCACTGTTGTCAAATAATGTGAACAAGGTATGACTATAGTAATTGTCACTAAAAACGAGAAACTTAAGTGATTCTCCTTCCCCCTACCCTTTTTCCAATTCTGGCATCTGCTCTTCTCTGCTGTGCATTGCAGTGAAATTTCAGGGCAGACTCTTATTACACAAAACAACAAAAAACTGAACATGGATTATGTCCAAAGCTGTCAAATTCCCCTGCAGTAATTTTGGGGTGAGGTCCAGGAGCTTACTCTCTCTTTCCTCTAGCCGCAACTACAGCCAAAAGTTCTCCAGAATGCAGCTTTTACTTCTATGCAGCCAGAAGGATTTCTTCAAATACTGCGCTTGCATTTTATTTCCTTTTAAATTGCCTTGTTCCACAAAGTAGTTTGTGGGCACACAAGTCATCCAGCAGACGTGGAGCATGAATTAGATTTTTTTGATCAGATATGTCCAAAGAGGAGCCTTTTCTGTTTCTAAAGATTTTTTCAATGTCTTGTGTGATTGCATTATACAAATACCCTTGAGTGTGCCAGCAGACATATCTCTGAAAGGCTGAGTAGATCTAAAGCATGGTCTTAGGCAAGAGAAGTGTTGAGCTTTAAAGTCCCAAATCATCCTCTAAACCAAGGGTTTCCAAACTGTGGTATGTGTACCCCTGGGGGTATGCAAGACATCTTTGTGGAGTACGCAGGAGAAATTGTGTAATGGTGGATTTAATTTTTCATTCTAATAATACTTAGCATTTAAGGGGTTAAAATATAAAACATGTTGCTAGGGTTATGCAGGCAGCTGGTAAATCTGGAAGGGCGTATGCAATAAGAAAAAGTTTAGGAACCTCTGCACTAAATTCCATTTTGACATAAATTGAGATCTTTCTGTTCTCCCATCAGTCTTATGCTAGTGGAACTACCGACTTCAGCTGAGTTATGCTTTCCTTGTTTCATAGTTGTTTGGGTTGGAAGGGTCCTCAAAAGATCATTGAGTCCGACCCCCTGCCCTGGGCGGGGAAGAGTGCTGGGCTCATATGACCCCAGCCAGGTGCTTGTCCAGTCTCCTCTTAAAGACCCCCAAAGTAGGGGAAAGCACCACTTTCCCTTGGAAGCCCATTGCAGATTCTGGGAACCCTTACTGTAAAGAAGTTCTTCCTGATGTCCAATCTAAATCTGCTCTCTGTCAGTTTGTGGCCATTGTTCCTGGTTATTCCAAGGGGTGCCCTGGTAAACAGAGCATCTCCTATTTCCTGCTGTCCCACCCCCGATGAATTTGTAAACAGCCACATGATCTCCTTTCAGCCTTCTCTTGTGGAGGCTAAAGAGATCCAGTCCCTCAGTCTCTCCTTGTAAGGCCTTATCTGCAGGCCCCTAACCATATGAGTGGCCCTCCTCTGGACCCTCTCAAGGTACTCCAACTGCAGCCTGACCAATGCTGCATAGAGGGGTAGTATCACATCCCTGGACCTGTGATGTACCTGCTAATGCATGACAGAGTGCGGTTACCTTTACTGATTACTTCATCACATTGGCAGCTCATATTCATCTTGGAGTCAACTATCCTCTGAGATCCCTTTCTGCTGCTGAGAAGGTCATCCCCTAGCCTATAGGTCTGTTGGTGATTCCATCTCCCTAGGTGCAGCACTTTGCATTTGTCTTTGTTGAACTGTATCCTATTCTTTTCTGCCCACTTTTCCAAGCTGTCCAGGTCCACCTGGATTTAAACCCTCCCCACTAGTGTGTTTACTGTACCCATAACTTCATGTCATCCACGAATTTGGACAGAGTGCTCTCCACACCCTCATCCAAGTTGCTGATGAAGACATTGAATAGCACAGGTCCAAGGACCGAGCCTTGGGGGACCCCACTACCCACATCTTTCTAGGTTGATATCAACCTGTCCACCACCACTCTCTGGGTGCAACCTTTAAGCCAATTTGCCCCCCACCTGGCTGTGTAATCCTCTGTTACAGCCACTCAGTTTGTTTATGAGAATAGGATGAGATACTGTATCAAAGGCCTTCTTAAAATCAAAGTAGATGACATCTACCTCAACTCCTGCATCTAAGCATTTTGTGATCTGGTCATAAAAAGAAACAAGGTTAGTCAGGCAGGATCTACCTGCTATGAACCTGTGCTGGTTGCTCTTCAGCATTATTTTTCCTGCTGGGCTTCCAAAAATGTGATTCTTGATAATTTTTTCAAAGGTTTTTCCAAGGGTAGAGGTGAGACTAACCAGCCTGTAATTACCTAGATCTTCCTTCCTCTTCTTGAAAATAGGAACCACACTGGCCCTTTTTCCAGTCCTCTGGGACGTGACCTGAGCACCAAGAGTGCTCAAACAGCTGTGCCAGTGGCTCTGCTACGACACTGGTCAATTCCTTCAGTGCCCTTTGGATGAAATCATCTGGGCCTGCCAACTTAAACACATTCAGCCCCTCCAACTATCCCTTTACTAGGTCAGTGCTGACCATTGGTGGGCTGGTGTTCCTCCTGTGCGTATCTATAATGCAGTTGGGAGATTTGTCTTGATCCATGTGCAGGAATACAGAGGCAAAAAACTCATTGAAGAGTTCAGCCTTGTCCCTCCTATCTGTCACCAATTGCCCTAGCCTGTTCTGTAGGGGTCCTATGTTATCCTGCGCCTTCTTTTTGCTCCCTGTATACCTGAAGGACTTTTTGTTGTCTTTAATTTTTGCTGCTTTGACTTTCCTAACTGACTCCCTGCAAGTGTGAGCCAAGGAGGTATACTCTCCTTGGTAGCTACCCCGTTTCCACAGCCTGTGTGCCTCTTTCTTTGCTCCTAGGCTTTACTGGATTTCCCTGTTCAGCCAAGAGGGTTTCTTGGCCCCTTTGCCCCATTTTGTGCAATATGGGATTGTCTCCTTCTGCATCTGAAGGATTGCTCCCTTGAGGAACAACCACCCTTCCTGGACTCCCATCTCACCAATGCTCTTGATCTTCAATGCCTCACTAACTAATATTCTGAGCACATTGAAGTTAGCCTTTCTAAAGTCTAGCACTTCTGCCCTGCTGGTTACTTTTCCCACTCTACACCAGATTTTGAATTCAATCAATTGATGGTCACTATCCCCTAGGTTACCTTGTACCTGCAGATCCCCCACCAGGTCATCCCCTGTAGCTAGCACCAAGTCCAGGAAGGTGTTTTCCCCTAGTGGGACTGTATACCTCCTGCATTAGGTGGAGGTTTTGTATGCAGGTTAAGAACCTACGTGAACAGTTGGATCT
>NW_017729022.1:61492175-61498981 GCF_001723915.1 Gavialis gangeticus
GGTCATAAAAAGAAACAAGGTTAGTCAGGCAGGATCTACCTGCTATGAACCTGTGCTGGTTGCTCTTCAGCATTATTTTTCCTGCTGGGCTTCCAAAAATGTGATTCTTGATAATTTTTTCAAAGGTTTTTCCAAGGGTAGAGGTGAGACTAACCAGCCTGTAATTACCTAGATCTTCCTTCCTCTTCTTGAAAATAGGAACCACACTGGCCCTTTTTCCAGTCCTCTGGGACGTGACCTGAGCACCAAGAGTGCTCAAACAGCTGTGCCAGTGGCTCTGCTACGACACTGGTCAATTCCTTCAGTGCCCTTTGGATGAAATCATCTGGGCCTGCCAACTTAAACACATTCAGCCCCTCCAACTATCCCTTTACTAGGTCAGTGCTGACCATTGGTGGGCTGGTGTTCCTCCTGTGCGTATCTATAATGCAGTTGGGAGATTTGTCTTGATCCATGTGCAGGAATACAGAGGCAAAAAACTCATTGAAGAGTTCAGCCTTGTCCCTCCTATCTGTCACCAATTGCCCTAGCCTGTTCTGTAGGGGTCCTATGTTATCCTGCGCCTTCTTTTTGCTCCCTGTATACCTGAAGGACTTTTTGTTGTCTTTAATTTTTGCTGCTTTGACTTTCCTAACTGACTCCCTGCAAGTGTGAGCCAAGGAGGTATACTCTCCTTGGTAGCTACCCCGTTTCCACAGCCTGTGTGCCTCTTTCTTTGCTCCTAGGCTTTACTGGATTTCCCTGTTCAGCCAAGAGGGTTTCTTGGCCCCTTTGCCCCATTTTGTGCAATATGGGATTGTCTCCTTCTGCATCTGAAGGATTGCTCCCTTGAGGAACAACCACCCTTCCTGGACTCCCATCTCACCAATGCTCTTGATCTTCAATGCCTCACTAACTAATATTCTGAGCACATTGAAGTTAGCCTTTCTAAAGTCTAGCACTTCTGCCCTGCTGGTTACTTTTCCCACTCTACACCAGATTTTGAATTCAATCAATTGATGGTCACTATCCCCTAGGTTACCTTGTACCTGCAGATCCCCCACCAGGTCATCCCCTGTAGCTAGCACCAAGTCCAGGAAGGTGTTTTCCCCTAGTGGGACTGTATACCTCCTGCATTAGGTGGAGGTTTTGTATGCAGGTTAAGAACCTACGTGAACAGTTGGATCTGGCTGACTGCTCCTCCCAGCAGATGTCAGGGTAGTTTAGGTCATAGCAACCATGTCCCTTGACCGTATGGCCCCTGAGAGCTGCCTTGAGAATTCCAGGTCTAGCTCATCCTCCTGGTGTGGTGTTCTGTAGTAGACCCCCACCACCAAGTCCCTTTCCCCCCCATACCTCTTGTATTCTAACCCACAGTATCTCAATTTGCTCCTCCTGTGATCCCATCTTGATTATAGAAGATGTGTATTGCTCCTTAACATAGAGAGCAACACCCCCACCTTTTCCCCAACTCTATCATGTCTGTACAACCTATAGCTCTCAATGCTCATTGCCCAACCATGAGTAGGGTCCCACCAGGTTTCAGTTACCCCAGCCAGACTGAGTTATTGCTTGCAAGCAGGAGTGCGAGTTCCTCCTGCTTGTTCGCTATGCTCCTAGCATTAGTGTAGAGACATTTAAGGCCTACAGTGGGTGCACTTGGTACCCCCCCCGTCCTGATGCCAGTTCGACCCCTTAATACTTATCTGGGCTGATCCAGTGCATGGCTTGTGGCTCGCTGATCCTGGGTTCTTTGTCCTCCCCTGAACCTAGTTTAAAGCCCTATGTAGGAGATCAGCCAACCTGTAAGAGAACAGACTCATAACTTTCAAAAAGAGATGAAGACCATCACATCCCAGGATGCTCCTTTCATGGAAGTGCAGATTGCGGTTGAAGAAGCCAAAACCCACACAATGGCACCAACTCTGGAACCACGGGTTGACTTCTTCGATGCAGGCTTCTTGATGCTGATGATGACGACTGACCAGAAGGATTGACTTTAATTACACCAAGGCAAGCAAGAATAGATCAAGCCCATAATCCTTTATTATTGCATTTAGTTTAGACTAGAACACAAGTTGCTGCAGTTAAGCAGACCACCGGTCCCTCAGTCCAGTATGCCTCTCTCCTGCAGCGGTCAAACTGGGTGCCTCAGAATATAGCTAACATTCCTAGCCAGTTATGTAATGACGTGTGGATGGTTGGAACTGTTTCTTGACACATGTCAAACCAAATATAAGGAGCACTAATATCAGTTTACATAGCTTCAATATTCATTAATTATTATTTTGCTTCATCAGAGCCCCTAGGATTATCGCAGACTGGACCTAACCTCCTTAGGAGTTCATCAAGGGGTGAACATAGTTATTTTCCAGGATTTAATCTTTTTTAAAAAATCCCCTCTTTTCTGAACATAATCAGAAAAAACCTGTAATGACAAAATTCTTCCATTGACATGGTGCATGCTGTAGCAGCCAGACTCCTCTCAGGTTAGGAAGAACATTTCCCCACTACCTTTCATTTTTTAAATTTTATACTGATAGCAGAGAATTACAGGAGAAATAAATGGTAACTGCATCTCATCCCTAACCTCCTCTCCTGCCACTTGGGTTACTTATCTTTTACAGCAGTAAAACAAATTGAGTTGTAAGCTTTAACCCTACCTGGGCCACCAGTATTGGAGATCACTAGGAATTGGGTAGGTTTTATTACAGTTCCCAGCAGACCACCCTACAATTATTCCTTAATTTACTCTCCTAGCTCAGGAAAAGTCCTGTGTCCTGGTGTTCCCTTTACTTGGTTCATAGTCTAAAGTCCGTTAGCATTGTCTTGAGTTTTAGCAGAAGCAAATTGCTTGGAAGCAATGTGGTATGATCGGTTCCCTAAAACATTTAGGCATGTTGCTTGCATAGGTGTCCCCATGTATTCCTGAAAAAAGTGATATGGTAAGTTATTCCCCTGTCCTTCTGTGTACTTGCTTAATATTGTTTTGTTTGGAGGCTCAGCATGTGAATGATACATGATGTTGCAGATCTGGACAGATGTACATTGGCAAAATTGGACTGGGGGAAAATGGCAGGTTGAATTGGCAAAATTGGACTGTAGGATTAACTTGCCTTTACCCTTCATGGTGCCCAGCCAATGCAGTACCAGACTTGTTTTCTCTAAGTCAGACAGGCAATTATTTCCTTTTTTCCCTTTTGAATCAGAAGTACAGGCAAGTGGTAACAGACCGCATTAGTAAATTACAGTCAATATTTTCCCCAATAGAACAATCAGATCCATTTCAGTTTAGATAAAACAGAATGTATTTTTTCTGAAGTACAGCAGAGAAAACAGAAAATAAGTGATTTTAAGCGTTAACTGCCTGACAAGATAACTACAGTGAGACACTGAAAGTGGGCTATAAACTTTACAGAATAATTGTCAGGCTACCCATTTAAAACCAGGACAAAGACAGTTGTTATCTAAACAGCCATGAGCTTCCCCTTGTCCTATCAGTGTTTGCAAAATGCATCTCTCTCTCACACACACACACACACACACACACACACACACACACACACACACACACACACACACACACGAGATATCCCAGCTTTGAGAGTAAGGTTTGCTTTTCAGAGACCCACTTGGTAACCTAACCAGCTTGATTTTAACAAATGTAGCTAATACATGTCAACAAACTGATATTCAGAATTCACACAGAAAAACAAATATTGGATCAAATAGCCATTCAGTACAAATTGTTATAGCTGCATCAAGTTCAGCAAGGTAATACCAGCTGACACTGGTGGAGGATCTGGCCCATTGTTTGTTAATATAAAATCAATTCAAACAAAGTAAAAAGTAATTACCATATGTTGCTAGTCCTACTCACTCTTTCTTTGCTGAGTTCTTACTAAGTTTGTGTGAGTAGATAACTTTGAAAACTGTTTTTGAAAAATGGGAAAAAAAAATTCAGTTTGTATTGAACTAAAATGAAAGTCTTTGCTTTTTCTTGCTGCAACAAGAAACCAAAGCATTTTCGATTCATTCAACCTGAAACAGAGAATCTGTTTCCCTCCCAGACACTTTAACAAAAGCAAAGCAAGGCAAGTAGAAAGCTAGAGTTAGGTACCATTTGCAAAACCAGGAAGGACTAGTTTATTCTACTTCCTTAATTGCCCAGTGTTTAAGCCATTCATTCAGTACATACAGGACAAAAAGTGCAAATCCAGTCTTTGCCTGATTCAGAGCGGGGATTTGAACTAAGCCCTTTCACCTTTCAGGAAAATGCCCTAACCGGCAGGCTGTGTCTTAACCATAATCACCCCCGGTCACATCACTACTATTTGTGATCATTGTTTTTCCATCCTTGATGCTTCATTTTCATGAAATGTGAAAGTTCCAAAGACAACTAAATCATATTGGGCATATCTACATGAGATGCTGTGTCTCCATAGCAATGAGCTATGGCAACGTAATGTCAGTGGGCGCTAACTGTGATGCCACTGCTACTGCGCAGTAGGGTTGGAAACAACCAGTGTGCTGCGGTACTGTGCAGCCATTTAGTACTTGCTTTGGTGCAGTGTGGCACACGTGTAGATATACCCATCAAGTTTTGTTTTTCGTGTTCCTTTCTTCACACATCTGCAAGTCCCCTGGGACTCTGATGTCAGTGTCTGGCAGTGCAGGCATTCTTGTTTTCAGTTTTCTGTTGAACAAAACATTCAGGAATGATAACTGAGATTTCAATGGTGCCATTGTGTAAATCAGCAGTGCTAAGTACAGAACAGAATCTGATTTGTTTTTTTTGGGTTTTTTTGTAAGTACTCTGTTATTTTTTTTTTACCTTTAATACTAATTCATTGTGGATTAGGAGTGGTACAGCTAAACCTCTACTTAACTACAAACTACTTAAATTGCAACCCATTGTCAGACATTATTATTAGGGCTGTGTGAAATGGAAGCATTCCATTTTGACCAGCATTTCAAAGTTTCGACAGAACAGTGTTCCATTTCAACTTTTGTTTCAAGTCGAAACGGCTGTTCTGTTTAGTCATTGAAACTGGGTCAAAACGTTTCGATGTTTCGCCCATAGGATATAATGGGGATGGTTGAAACAGGCTATAACTTTGTCATTTCTGGCCAGATTTGGATGAAACTTGTAAAAATGGTAGCCCCTTCTGAGGGCATAAAGTGTGCTAAGTTTCAAGAAGATAGGTGCAGGGAGTTTGGAGAAACTGCACCCCAAAGTCTTGAGAGAGAGACTCATGTTTTGACTCAAAGTGTACATCTAGGGCTTGGTGAACAACTTAGGGAAAACTAGGAACAATGGCTGCAAATTCCTGGAAGGTTGTTTCAGGCTCAACATTAGGAAAAACTACTTTACAAGTAGGATATCCAGACTGTGAACATTACTCCTAGTTTTCCCCAAGGGTGCCCTGGTGAACAGTTGTTCACCGAGCCCTAGATGTATGCTTCTGATGTAGCGGTAAGCTGCTACCAAGTCCCCTCTCAGCCTTCTCTTTTTCAGGCTGAAGAGTCCCAGGTCCATCAGCCTTTCCTTGTATGGCTTGCTGTGCAAGTCTCTGATCATATAGTTAGCCCTTCTCTGGACTCTCTCAAGCTTTACCATGCCCTTGTTAAGGTACGGAGCCCAGAACTGGACACAGTACTCCAGCTGTGGTCTCACCAATGCTGAGAAGAGCCGAGTAGAGCAGGAGAATCACTTCCTTGCAATGGTTTTGCTGGAGATGCATCAACTGATGCATGCCAGCATATTGTTGGCTCTGCTGGCTACAGCATCGCCCTTCTGGCTTATGTTCATACTGTGGTCAATTATTACCCCCAGGTCTGTGGTGGCAAGTGATGCGGGATCTTCAGTCCTGCTGCTTGGTGAGAGGCAGCAGTTGCACAAGCACCCATGTCATGAGTTTTGTGTGTCAGCAGCTAGGTGCAGGGGGGTTCTGGGGCCCTGCACCCCTATCTCCTTGACAGCTGGCAGGCTTCGTGGCCGCAGCAGGGTCTGGCAGCCAGGCCTGCAGTAGCTTCCCGTCCCCCATGCCCCAAGACAGACACAGTTGCACAAGTACCCATGTCATGAGTTTTGCCTGTCAGCAGCCAGAGGTGCAGGGCCCCAGAACCCAGAACTCTTGAACCTATCTCCTCGACAGCTGGCAGGCTTCATGGCCTCAGCAAGGGCTAGCAGGCCTGCAGCTTTCACCCTGCTATGCCTTAACACACACAGTGTCACACGTCACGAGTTTTGCTTGTCTGCAGCTTGAGGTGCAGTTCCTCCCAAACCCCTGCACCTATCTCCTTGAAACATGCCAGGCTTTGTGGCCTCCACAGGGGCTAGTATTCCTGTAGTTTTGACCCTGCTGTGGCTTAACACATACACGACACAAGTTCGGCTCTCAAGATTTTGGGGTGCAGTTTCTCTGAATCCCCAGCACCTATCTTCTTGAATCTTGGCATGCTTTATGCCCCCAGAAGGGACTACCATTTCTGCAAGTTTTATCCAAATCTGGCCAGAAATGTTGAAGTTATAGGCTGTTTCAAACTTCCCCATTATAGCCTATGGGTGAAACGTTGAAACAGCATCAAAATGGCAAAACGTTTCAACTTGCCTCATTTTGTTTTGAGGCTGTTTCGACTATATCTGCTTGGTTTTGATTTTGCTGTTTCAACCTCGGAACAGGTCAAAACAAAACTGGTGACGAAATTTTGCACAGCCCTAATGATTATATCATGTGTAGCAGGGCACTAAGGTGCCTGCTACTTTGAGAGCAGAGATAAGGACCCAGGTGCAGGTTGCCGGGCCAACCGGTTAATGAGGGTAA
>NW_017729022.1:61503981-61510996 GCF_001723915.1 Gavialis gangeticus
TATATATATATATATACCTATATATATAAACCACAAGTCTGAGGCCAGTGTGTGGGGGCTGCTTGCTGCCAAGGGAGAGAAAGCTCTACCTATGAGTAAAGAAGAGAAGCTGGACTGCACAAGCAGGCTGATACTAGTGAAGAGATGGAGTACCCATCGGGTGGCTCAAAGGATGTTACAGCTAAGCGGCTAGAATTTGTGTTATAGCCCAGGGGCTTATGCTTTGTTTGTGGTTTACACTGGAGGACCGGGGGAGGCTATTAGGGGTTGGAGGAGGCCTCGTAGGGGCTCCACAGTAGCATGGGGACCCTGACACCAGAGAGGGCACTGCATCCGGGGGTGTACTGACCCCAGCCCCAAGGCAAAGGGGAGCAGAGAATCGGAGGCCAGGTAAGACTGAGGCTGCCTGAGCCCAGCAAGGGGTTGAGACCCCAAGGAGGAGAGTTGGGGCCAGGCACGGCCATGGCCACCTGAGCCCCAAGGCTGTGGTAACCCCAGAGCAGGGGGCAGCGTGATAAGCGCTCTGTGGCAAAAGGGGGCGGTGAGATTAACTGAACAACGTCTGGTACATCTGTGAGGCTCGGGGTGTGGTAAAGGGGTGGTTGGAGCCATGCATAGCTCATAAGGCTGGGATGCCCAGGAATCCCCATTAGCAGAGCCGGGCTAATGTATAAGAGGATAACAGTGTCCAGGAGAACCAAAGAGGCAGTCCCCCTAATTACATAATTGACATCAAAGACATGGCAGGCAAGATTGAGGGTGCATTACAGACCGACTGGACACGGTAAGGGGTGCTAGGGGAGAGCACGGTGACCCCTAGGGAGCTACTCTTGTTACATCATGTATACCATTCCTGATAAGAGTAAATATATGTCAACTTTGCTCCAGGGGCCATTTTATCCCATGCCATCAAACATGGCATTGTGTTTAACTGGGCCTGTATTTTAAGCATACGTGACAAGCTTTAACAGGTTTCTCAATGTCACTCTTCATTTGAAGTCGGTATAAAACATCTCTGGCCTCTCTTCAGTTCTTCAATCCATAGGCAATCTTCATGTAGCCTTTTAACATGTTTTCTGTAATGCCTTAGGAAAGTCATTCTGTTGCCTTTGAAGAAAAGCCCACAGAGCATTCAGTTTTCCCCATTATGGGCTGAGAATAGGTTGTCCCAGTTATCTTGCATTAATAGGCTTGTTTACTTACTGCACAGTATTCTCAACATTGGCTCTAGTGGTCACATTCTGCATGTCATCTGGGACTGAACAAGCTTTCTTAGTCAGACTGATATATACATAATCTAGGTTTAGATGTTACTCTGTTGTACTTTTCTCAAATGCTCTAGAGCAAGGACTGGCAACCTATGGCCTGCAGACCAGATGCAGCCTGGCAAGCAAGTTTAACCAGCCTGAAAAGCTAGGACATCAGAAGAAATTCAGTGGCAAGAGATATGATGGCACTGTCTGGGTTGCAAGTGGTAGCATGCCTTCACTAGTCTAGTCTGCCATTGCTAAAAGGTTGCTGATCCCTGCTCTATTCAGTATACATCTGTGACCACCAAATCTCTTCTAGATTTGTATTCTACTAGCAAATCATAAACATTTAATTGTAAAAAGAATCTCATTTCTTAGGGGCAGAAGAAGTTAGTAAGCTCTTTTTAGCAGTTATAAGCAGTTTACAGTCAGTTTTAGCTAACACTAACCACTCATAAATAAACATGTGAAGGTTTTTCACAATGGTCCCTGCTGATGCATTAGGCATGACAATAATATGGAATCGGCCATCTTTCAAAAGTCTTTCCCTTCTGATAATGAAAATTGCTCCCTTTTTCATATTTAATTTTTTTGAACTAGTATACATGTGAAGGGGTCTGGTTCCACACTTTCCTCAACAATGACTAACAAATGTACTCACTCTGCTAACTTTTCCACTGATTCTTTGAATCCCCAAACAGTAAGCCCATCCATATCCCCCTTCAGTCTTCACCTTCAGATGAGAAGAAGTTTTCTAAGGACACGTATCATGGAATGTTTGGGCTCTTCTGGCTCCATAGTATACCCAGGCAAGAGCTTCTCTATCTCCTTAAAGATGATTTCATACTATTTCTTTGTTGTTTGTCCTCTGTGCATGCTGTGATTCTTGATGAGACCAGTTTGGTATGTGTTTAACTCGGTAATAGATATTTTTGTCTCCTAGTACTATTCTAAATTCTATCTATTCCAATGCATTATTTGCCTTTACATTTATTTTTACTTTAATAGGAACAAGTTCACCTCTGCAAGTCCTGAGTTTTATCTTCTACTGACTGTAGCTTTTCTTCCAATGTTAATATCAGTTTGGCACCATGCTGGCATGGGAAACTGTGTCCAACTTAAAATTAATAAATGTTCCATTTGCTTTCAGATTGACGGCCCATTCATCTTCTGTTGCAGCATTGTCCATTGCTCTTGAACAAAATCCATATGAGCTAATGGGGCTGTTTGCCATTTTCTTTGTCCATGCTGTGCACACTACTGCTGGTACTGGCAAATTTTGCCAAGTGATGTAATTCACTGTAGCTCATGAATTTCTTTCTAAATGCCAAGTATTGTTTACTACTGCATGTACAGCATCAAGTGTTATTTTTTGTGGACTTTGTCTCTGAACTCTATACATCTTTCCTTCTCAGGTCTTTTTGTTATATTGTTCTAGTATTTTCAGTTCTCTCTAAGATCCACAGTACCAGACCACTGTCCATTTTCCATAAGTGTCTGTCTAAAATGGATGACTGTGCTTTGTAAATTTTAATAAATTTGCCAAGGATTAATTCTCAGTCTTCCAGTAGACTTCTTAAATTTCTCCTCCTAGACCCCAATCACAACTTAGTCTCTTATCAGGAGTCAGTTAGCTCTCCAATTTTTGCAAGACTGATCTAGGGCTGATGAACTATTCAGACTGTTTTCATCTCCTTTATGCGTTCAGTTTAAAAATACATCTTATGAATGTTTCATTTCCATGTGGAGTGCAGTACCTTCGAATTCATGTAATACAGTTTCATAGTTAACCTCCTGTGTCTGTGTGAACTGAAAACTACTGAAACATCAAGTGCTGCAGAACCATCTATTGCCAAAACCAAAGTTATCTTTTAACTGCTTTCATTTTTGCTGGCACCCACTGCTTGCAGGGGCAGAGTGAATCTTTTGTTTAAACCTTCTCCAGTTCTTTATAGTTGTGGAGACTTGTGATTCTGATGGGGCTTTCAACTGCTCTACTCACCACTCAGCCTATTTTTGTAGTTCATCCTATTCCTGATACCATGTGTTGTTCAGAAATCACACAGAGCTAAGGAGTGTGATAGAGTTTGGCTTCATTTGTTCTCTGAATGAGCAATGCTTAACATAATCCACAGCACAAGATAAGAATCAGTTCTAACTGGCTCATGCAAGAGAAACTCTTAAATATAAAGTTCTCTGCTCCACAGGTCAGGGTCAAGGCAGATTAGGAAAGATCAGTAGAGTATATTGCATTATCACAGCACAGTTGGTTCCCTAACCTTTTCTAGAAAAACTAGATATTTAGACTAAGAGACGAGTATTGAGGAACAGTATAAAAACCTCCAGATATTTCTATTTTGTGCATTCTAATTCAAATCTTTCTCTGTTGTTGTTCTTTTAAAAAACGTTTGCAAAATGAAGAATACACACACACACACACACACACATTTTAGGAACCTAACATTTCAAGATTTGTTTTCAGTAATCTTGGCCAGAGTGTTTCCACAGCAAGAATCTTTTACTGCTTATGTAAATAGAAGGGATACTTACATTTATTAAACCCATGCCTTCTTTTTGGGGGCAAACTGTTGGAAGACAGTGGAGTTGTTGCTCAGAGGCTGCAGCCAGTCCTTCAAATATCAGCTGCTTCAGAGATGCACAGAGCTCTTTGGCACGGCAGAACATGGCCAACAGCAAATATACTGTGAGACATTTGGCACAGGGGTGGAAGACATGACTGCTAAGTAGAAATAAATGATAAATGATACCTTTTTGGTATCCCATACCATCTGTGGAAGAATTCTTGTTCAGTAACGGTAGGATAAATGATGAAAAACTGAACACAAGATAGCTGGGAGTCCAACCGAGAACTAAAGCTACTCCGATTGATAAAGGAAGAGGAAGCACACCTATGACAGACTTCTCAGGTTGGTTTTTGAAAAGCAAAGGACTCTCTCATAAGTTTTACATCAGGTTTCACTGTAAGAAAGCCAGAAGATATTACCCAGAGTACACAGTTTACATAACCAAATGACTTGTAAATGTATTTTTTTTTGTGGATGCAATGCTATAACCTTCTAATTTAAACAGTTCAAGCTGCCTCAAAAATATATTTGTGTTTTGTATAAAGATATTATATCTCTCCATTCCTAGAACATATATTACCTCTTCACCCATTATTCAGGCATGCACACACACAGAGGAATTCAAGACTTCTCTCTCTCAAATGGAATATTCAGGGTGGACATACAATGTCTTTGTCAAAAGATACAATGTATCTACATTTAAATCAGTTCACTGAGAGATTCAAATCTCAGAAGGGTATCAACTGGTTAGTACTGTGGGCAATTACTCCACTGGCCTTTCTACCATTTCTGAGCTTTATTTCCCTTAGGCAGTGTAATTACTCTTTTTCACGCATTCTTAAACCAAGAGATACATTTCAACTTTTTTTTAATCTCTTGTCATGCCTGCTGACTTTCTACTTTGTAATTTGTAATGGGATGTGGCATATCGGACTAACATGGAAATTGCTTATAGCGACAGTCTGAGAATCCAGCTCGCACCAAGAGAACCATGGAATGATGATATATGAAGGACAGTGCAATGTGCAACTGTAACAAGGAAGTCGACAAATCAACAAGGCACTAGCAGGGCAGACCTTTGTGTCTCATAGGTTCAAATACAGGAACTCAGGAATATTCTTAATGTGGTTATAAGCCCTACTCTGCCTCTACATCCAAAGTGCCATCCAAAGTCATTTAAAGTGCTCATCTGAGCCTTTGCTAAAAGGAACTTGTGAAAGATTTCTCTGAAGGATCTAGAAATGCTGCTTCTTCTCAGTAGTTGAACTATTGTTCTGGGCTACTGAGGTGTCCCCTGCCCACCCAGCAGCAGTGGGGGGCAAAATTCTGTGCTGCTGCTGCACCTTACCTTGGCAGTCATAGCAGTGTGACACTCCTTCCTGTGCTGGGTCCTGCCCACTGGGCTGTGGAGATGGCTTCTGCCCAGAGCTGGTCTGGCTAGGTTGCAGCCCCATGCCCTGCTGTGGGCATATAAATCGGGGGGGGCATATCCCCCCTGAGGCATCATTTATGCCCACATCCTCCCTTCCCCACACACCTACCCCCTTCCTCTTCACATACTGTGGGACTGGGCCCTGGGGGTATGGGGCAACAGGTTGGGAGTGATGGGCACTGATAGGGCTGGGTGGGGGGCTGTGGCTTAGGAATGAGGCGCAATGCATGGGCAGGGGTAGGGCACCAGCATATCATGGCTGCTTAACACCACAAAGCAGCAGGAGGGATAGCCAAAGCTGGACTTGTATCCTTGTGAGCAAAGCAGGCAGGGGAAGTTCTGCTTTTCTATGATAAAAAAGCCAAAATTGAATGCCAAATTATATAGGTATTTATAATAAAATACATTCTAATGATTGAGGCACTGATATTAGAATATTCTAATGATTGCGGCTTCCAAATTGCTTTAAGATTGTAAATGTATCAATAAAACATTGTGTTGAACTGATACACACACACGCGCATGTGTGTGTGTTTAATTTTAATTGTGGAAAAACATGGATTTGGGATTTTCAAATTGGAGAATTTGGAGGATTTTAAATAAGAGTATTTGGGATTTTTAAACAGAGGAAACCAGGATCCCTGATGTTCAGGGGTAAGACTGAAAATCTGGTCTGCATAAAGTCCTCTTTCTCCCAACTGTAAATTTAGTACTACAAAATACGTTACTGAATAAAACTTGCTTCTTGCATATTTCTTGGACCATCATGGCTGGTCATGACCCTACTAAAGTGATTTCTGTCATTCTCATGATCAGATCCTAGAAATCACAAAAACCAAAACCGGTGATTACCAGGGTGCTGCAGCACTCTGGAATGCCTTGAGATCCTTTTACAGGTACTGCAGGATGCCATATAACATTAGTACTGTTATATGTGCAACCATGATTCACTAGATAAACCCAAAGATTTAAAATAGGAATTCATTCTTGCCTATTGTGGCCTTTCTGAGTTTCTTGCAAAAAAACAAACAAACTAGGGGGTAGGAAAGTAAGGAAGAGAAATTACATTGAAGGGGATAAAGGAACCACGATGAGGAGAGAAAAGAAGTAAGAAAATGCTAGCAGTGCATGGACTATCATGGGAAAAGAAGGGAAACTTTCAATTTGTTGAAAAGCATTTGTTTTTCTTTTTTTTCCTTGAATGAATAATATATAATTGTCCTAACTGTATTCTATTCTATTTTAGTCTCTGCCTACATAACCATTTTTCTTTACAAATTTAACAAAATAGCACCCACTCCCCTTCACCAGAAAGATGACCCAATGCATGTAACTAATTTCTCTCTCTCTTCCCCAAAACTACCTACTTTTTTCCCTTATTTATATCACCACCCTGCAGAAAAGAAGAGCCCAAATGAATTCTTATGTTTTCTTAAGCCTACTGTATTTGACAGCTGTTCTGGAGCTGCTGCTATATTTTCCTTGGTTCTCTTTCTCTCTCAGGGATACAGTTGCTTATAAGCTGCCCCTCTGTAGTTGCCTGGGGGAGGTCTTGTACTGAAACTGATATGTGAAAGAATTGTGATTACATGTTAAAGCAAAAAACTCAACATGGTGATTCTTCTGGTAGATTTAAAATTTGGAGCCACTTTAAAATGGTGAACGATTCCCCACCTCCTCACCCCCCTTGGAAATTCAGATCAAGGACTATCATAGTTTCATAGTTTGTAGGGTTGGAAGGGACCTGA
>NW_017729022.1:61511007-61511440 GCF_001723915.1 Gavialis gangeticus
CAGAGCCTGAGGGGACCCTCAGGGTGTGACGCGTGCCCATCCGTGTCATGCCTCTGGTAGGCTGGCTATGGCTGGGACCGTCTACCCTGGGGGGATCACAAGCAGGGTCTTGGGCCCTCCAGCACACCCTCCTGCATGAACTCCATGCTAACTCACATGCTGGCAGACAAGCGCACCTGTTTGCACAGCCTGTTCGCGTGGCTCCCTGGGGGGGTGGGCAAAGTAGGGGCCTGGTCAGGGCTTGACCTGGCCCGGCTCCACTCAGCTGCCTCCTCCCACTCAGTGAGGGGTTAACCCCCTCCTACCACGGGCCCCGCTTGCCTCCGGCTGTGCTGAGGGTCGGTGGGGGGCTCCGCAGCTGCTGGGGGGTCTCTGGGGGCTTCGGGGGAGCAGGGGCATGGCAGGCTTTCACTTGCACTTGTCGGTGATGAAT
>NW_017729022.1:61516440-61517658 GCF_001723915.1 Gavialis gangeticus
CTGGTTGCCAGGACAACTGCTAGGGAGCCAGCTGACAGGAAGGGGCAGGGCCTAGCCCATATAAACCCAGGCAGGAGACCAGGAGGGCAGTTCCCCTCTGGTGACCAAGGAAAGAGGAGCTTGGCCAGTGCAGACAGAAGGGACAACTCTGACCATGTGAGCATCCCCAGAGCGCTGCTGGGGTTTGGAGTATTTCCCCCAGTAGGGATTGAATGTTGTTTGGCCGGACGGGTTAGTTTTACGTTATAGCCCAGGGAGCTTTGTGTTTTGTGTTTGTTACACTGGAGGACCAGGTGAGGCTATTAGGAGTTGGAGGAGGCCTCACAGGGGCTCCACAGTAGCGTGGAGACCCCGGTGCCAAAGAGGGCACAACATTTGGGGTGTATCGACCCAAGCCCAGAGTGGGCAGTGGCGAGAAGCCCTGGAGTGGGCAGGGCGGGACAAGCCAGAGAGCACCAGTAGGGGCGCCAGTGAGGGCACAGGCTGCGGGACAAGCCAGAGAGCATCCGCGTGGCGCAGAGAGTGGAACAGACCCGAACAACATCAGGTACATCTGCGAGGCTTGGGCTGCGGTGTAAAGGGAGGAAAGGAGCCACAGATAGTGCCCCAGGCACCGAGACAGAAAATAGGCAGCCTCCCACTTGATTAATATCTTCCAATCAAGCAAATAACAACAAGGCATGGCAGGAGGGAAGGCCGGCGGTTGGCCCTTAATCTGTGCTGTGGGGTCACTAGTAGACGGACCCGAAGAGGCACAACTGTCACAGAGGTCTGTAGTAGACTCCCACCATTGTGTCCCCTGTGCCATGTTCCCCACCGATTTTAACCCAGAGGGTCTCCAGTCATCCACCCTGGTCGCCAATATCAGCTTGCAGGGACGTGTAGCTTTCCTTAACATAGAGAGCTACACCCCCGCCCCTTTAATCTACTCGATCCCTCCTGTACAGGGTATAGCCATCTATACCCAAGGTCCAGTCATGAGTGGAGTCCCACCAGGTCTCCATTATCCCAATGACATGATAATTATTTGCATTGAGCAGGAGGACGAGCTCCTCCTGCTTGTTCCCCAAGCTCCTGGCATTTGTGTACAGGCAGGCAAGTATCCCCTTGGGGGCTCTTGCCTTGCCCACAGATTGTACCAGGGCTGGGGCAGGGGCGGGCTCCCTTAAGTGCCTTGGTCTGCTGACTTTGCAAGGGTTGCTCAGCGGGCCAGTAGTG
>NW_017729022.1:61522658-61522981 GCF_001723915.1 Gavialis gangeticus
CCTCATGACCCGGCTGGGAGCGCTCCAAGCTGTGTCATTGGTGCCCACATGAATAAGGGGCATAGGATAGTGGTCTGTGGGCTGAAGGAGCTTAGGGATCTTCTCCACAATGTCCCGGGTGTGGGCCCCCGGGAAGCAGCAGGCTTCCCAGGCTAAGGGGTCGGGGCGGCAGATTGCCCCCTCAGTCCCCCTCAGGATGGAGTCTACCACAACAAACGCCTTACGTTTTGTCTTGGGGAGAGTGGGGGCGGTAGCTGCAGTTGAGCCTGTGTTGCCTGTGGGAGCTGGCAACTCAGCAGGCTCTGCTGGGGCAGCAAGAGGTG
>NW_017729022.1:61524285-61552076 GCF_001723915.1 Gavialis gangeticus
GGTGGGGGGCTCCGCAGCTGCTGGGGGGTCTCTGGGGGCTTCGGGGGAGCAGGGGCATGGCAGGCTTTCACTTGCACTTGTCGGTGATGAATCCCATCCTATTCTTGTCCACCCACCCCTGTAACCTGTCTAGGTCCGATTGCAGCCTATTCCGCTCTTCTAGCGTACCCATATCCGCCCACATCTTAGTTTCATCAGCAAATTTGAACAGGGTGCTTTATCATTTTAATCTAGTTTTGTACCAATAGTTGTCATATCACAGTTGAGGTTGCAGGTGTTTTTGGCACTTTGCCCAAAAACGTTGCCAACTCGTGTTCTACACCAATGTACTATATGGGTGACACAACTCTTGCTGCTTGACAGCTTAAGCATGATGCTAGCCTTCAGTAAAACTAAGCCAGAATCTGTCTTTTATTGCTGTAAAACAGCCAATCATTTGTGAGTTTTATTTGGAATGGGCCACTAAAGCAGAGTCATCAGTGTAGAATGCCTTATGAAGCAGCTGCATAGTGACTCTTGATCTTGCTTGGAACATCCTACAACTAATGGTTCAATCACGCCTACTGGAATATCACCAACTCCTTTTTCCACAAATGCTGCATAGAACCACATAAACAAAAAGGATCCAAGAATGTAAGTTTGCTTCACACCACTAGAGGAAGAAAAAAAGCAAACATAGGCCAGTGCTAGTGTTTGCTTTTCTGTTCATTCCTTCATTGAGCTCAGTCAGGAACATGGGAAACTTTTCAGGGTGCGCAAGCCTACTCAGCAGGTTCTAGAGGCTAGAAGACATGACTGCATCAAAGGTTATCTTGATATTAATAAAAGCCATATACAGGTGGCAATTCTGATCACAGCATGTCTCTTGGATCGATCACAAAAATTTAAAAAACCCAAACATTTCCACTAATGAGACTCTAAGAATGTGTTATCAGGGAGTAAAAAGCAGTCAGTTAAAGGAGTACCAAAGCCAATATTTTTACCTGAAGTTGTTAAGAATGAGATCCTCTGATAGTTATAGCACTCAGTTCATTCTCTTTTTTCCCTTTATAGATCTTAATTATGGTTTCAGCTTTAGGTCTTAAGGGATAACCCCCTCCCCACAGATTCAGCAGAGGAGCTTGCTTAGACTCTCACTCAGAGCTATAAATCCTAGTTTATAGACTTTTGCTAGAACACCATCAAAACCTTGAGCTTTGCTATTCAGCATATACACAGCATCAAGGACTTCTTCCTGAATTGTTTCATGCTCCAAGAAAGCGTGAAAGAATTCACCTTGGGCCCCAGGCCAGATCCAGACTGGGGGCAGCGGGGGAGGGTTCTTGCAGGTTGCATCTGGCCCAGGACATGGAGTGGCAGCAACCACCACAATGGTGGGGCCCACCATAGTGGCAGTGGGGCAAGCAATGGTGGGCCAAGCTCAGTGGTGGGCCAGACTGTAGGGTGACAAAAGGCTGTGTTGTGCAGTGCTTGCTCAACCTCCTACTATTGAGGCCATGTTCACTGAGACCTTAGAGATCCAGATTCTGTGGCTGGTCATGCCCTCAAACTCCATGGCCTACTGGTACTCCAGTGGGCCAGATGGAGGAGCATTATGGACTGACCAGATGTTTGACACACACATCTGGCCTAAGCAGCTCATCAACTATATTAGATTAAGTATTCAGTGACACCCAGAGTGCTGCTGCCATTGCAGTTGGATGTTAACCAAGTTAGTAAGTGGCGTCCGACCATTATTGCCCCTTACCAGCATCACTGTGTCCTTAGCAGGGCCACATACAGCATTAAACCCAAGGCAAAACTGATGCATGTCACGCACATCAGATGCCGATGCAGTTCTTCTGTTTTGGCACGCTACCAACCTTTCTATATTTGATGGAGTCAGAAATGAACTTTAGGACCAATCTTTCTGGGCGCAGCTATTCAAGACCCCTTAATGCGCAGTGAACTATTCTACTGAGCACTAGCGTGTCATGGCAAAAACCGTTCTAATGCACTAATGTGCAGTAGAATTAGTTTACTGTGCATTAAGCATCACACAAAAAAGTTTGCCTCTGCTACTGTGCATTAGTGCAGCTACTACACCTTTATCTAATACCTCATATTAGTGGTATTAAACTTAATGCACAGTAGCAATGGCACATTAATGAATGTGTAGATGCGCTCTCTGTGAATGTGCTGATAAGACAAGGTGTCAGGCTTCTAGCTTTGAACTCGCTTCCTTGGCCTAACCAGCACAGCTGCTATCCCCAAAGGCTTGGATGAGGCCTGCCTAAAGCCTTCCTCAGTATCTGATTCTCCCCACCCCTTAACACATAAGTGGATAGCTCTTATCATCTGACTTCCCCTACATAAGCCTAGGAAGAGGAGCAGGAAGTGCCTGGGCCATGGGGCTTTTCCTAATCTTAGACTGTGTCGCTGGTAACTCTTCCTGCTTCCTGACCTCCTGGTTTTCTGACTGTACTTGCTTGTAGACTCCATTCTTCTGTTTTTTTAACTTGGCTTGCTCATAGACTTTGCTCATCTCACAATCTCTCCGTTTTCTCATCTGGCTTGTTCCTGGACTCTGCTTGCCCACCTCAACTCTGGTTTGTAGTCTTATCCAATAACCCTGCTCCCCATTTGGCCCCATCTCTGGCTGTCCATGTCCTGGCACTGACGCAAGAGAATCTGAACTGTCAAAAGGTTTTTTGACAGCCATCTTATCTAACAGCTTTTGGATGAGATCATATTGGACTAATCCTGGTGGCACTAGATTGCAAAATTGATCACTTTCTCAGCAGCATAATACATAGTATACTGATATTACTCTACATTGTATTGAAGGCATGTCCTTAAAGACCACGACCAAACAAAGCAGAAGTTGGGTTTTTACATAACTCTCCATGAACCTGTTCATATTTCAGCCAATCAATAGCCAGCCTATGTGGAGACTAAGGTGTAACAATGTGGCATTTTGACTGAATTTTCAGAGCTAGCTTTGAATGAATCATCTCATGTTACATCTAACTGTCCATCCATCACAGCAGGAACAACATAAAAAATGAAGTCTGTGTCTCCATTATGACATCACGATGCATCATGCATATGGCTTTTGGATTTTTGCAAATAGTCTTTTATATACGTGTCAGCTTCACACCTAATTGCATTTACTACCACAATAGCACAGAACACTACTCTGTAGACTAGACTTGTGACATTTACAGCTTTTTCCTGCAACCACATTTGACAAGCATTCAAACAGCATCAGCTGTTGGGCAGCCTGTATCAACAATTCTACCCACTCTCCAGCCACCTCTTTCACATGATTCTGGATTTGCTAACAATTGTATCTGAGAATGTTTGGTGCCAGCAATTAAACCCACAGGGCTGTTCCATGAATATTTTATAATCACTCAAGTCTGAGCAAGTGGCATGCATTTTGCTTTTATTGGAAAATAGTATTAATATGTCTGCTTTAACAGTTATAGCTATGGCATCATTGGTGCAATCACAGAGTTAAACAATAACTTGTTCAGTCTTCACGAGATCATCAGTTATAACAGATAGATTTTTCATTAGATAGTAATGTGACAGTAACATCAACTGTATTCCATGTGTGCATGGCATGCTTTTCGTGCCATTTTTGTGAAGAACAAAAGAATGTCAGACCTATTAGTACAGAGAACAAGTGAAATACCAAGACTCTGAAAAACGGGTACTTGCTGGGTCTTTCTGAATGGCTTTTTAGGAAATCAAATGCAAACACAACCAGATTATTGCTGGAAGCAATTTCCATAAACTGTTTATTTTAGTTCACAAGTCCTCTGGTCACAAAAATCATTGTATTATTTCTGCCCCTTCCTTCCCAAGGTACCTGAACAAACATTAAGAATAAGAGTATCTTTCTCTAAAAGCACAAACCAAAGTTAAAACTATGAATATTCTTTCATTAAAATTTTTTTCAAAGTTAATGTATGAATGAGCAGAAGAATGGACTTTCTTCAGTAACCACCACTACACATGCTGTGACCCCATGAATATGTCTGGTTCTTTTAAAAGTACACTCTGGGAAAGAATCAGCTCTCTTGGGGTACATCCACACATACTTTGGCATTTGCTTCTGTTTTTTTTTATCATAGGAAATCAGAGCTCCCCCTTTGCTCATGAGCATGTGGATCCAGCTGCAGCTGATGAGAAGGGAGTTCCCCAGCCTGTAGGTATGGTGCTGGTTCTTCCTCCCCAGGTGCATCACCTTGCACTTGTCTGTGTTGAAACCCATCCTGTTCTCATCTGTCCATGCCTGTAACCTGTCCAGGTCCGATTGCAGCCTATTCCTCCCTTCTTGTTCCTGCGAAGCCCTTGACTCGGGCTCAGGGATTGGGTTGGGAAAACCCCTTTTCTTCCAGGCTGGCATCTACCTGCACAGTCTGCTCTATGGGGGCTCCAAGCCGAGCTCATACCAGGAGTGTCCCACTCCCCACCACATCTCTCTTTCACTCCTGCTGCCACCCCTGGCCCATCACACACACACATAGAGTAGAGCCTGCTGCCACCTCAATCCCCACCCTGCCCATGACCCAACCCTGCTGCCACTTCCACCCCTCCCTCCTGGCCCATCATATCCCCCAAGTGGTTTTTGGGACCAGGAGTCCCCTCAGGTTTTCCCATTTTGGGTTTAGGGCCCCCCCACGTGCACACCATCAGGCTGGGTAGGCTTTGTGGCTGCCCCTGGCTTATGGTTTACTGCCCATTTGCAAGTAGCTCTTTCAGGCTGGAGCTCCGCCAGCCTGCAGAGAGCAGTTTGCAAATGGGGAAACCCAGAGTTTCCCTTTTAAAATGGGAATCTGCATTTTTCCATGGAAAACAGAAAACCCAGATCCCTGCTTACCAGGATTGCCCATAGTCCCTGCCACAGCCTCTGGGTCCTCCTGACTCTGCTGCTGGCCTGCAGCTGGGATCTGGGTACCTCAGCCTCCGGGACACAGGCGCAGCTGACCCCTGTGTGTGGCTGCAAGGCAGCCTGCCTGGTACTGGTCCTGCTCCTGTGCCTGGGCCCAGGACAGACCCTAGGTGCTTGGCAGGCTTTGGAGCAATTCAGGACAGATGCTGGGTCCCAGCCAGCTCTGGAGACACTGCCAACAGCCCTGCCCCACTTTTAATTTTGTTCAGCATGCTGGAGCAGCAGGGGGATGCTGTAGCCATGGAGATCCTCTGGCCGGGTGCTAAAGCATCTCCTTGGAGGACCTGGCCTCCAGTTGCTTCTAGGCAAACTCGGAGCGCATGCCTCACACTGCTTTTTTCTGGCACTTTTTTTTTTTTTTTGATACTGGGATTCCCTGGACTAAATTTAGAGTCCACACTGCAAATATGCAGCACAGGGAACATTTTCTAGTTTATGGGATGCCTTCTGCAGCATCTCAAACTGCTTTGAGACACCACAACAGACGTGTGCAAGCTCATGTGGATGCTTCCTTGGGGTGAATTTAGGTTGACTTGAAATAAGGCAACTTAACTAAGCTGACTTAAGTTAAGCCACATCAGAGCGCACACATGTACAACTCTGTGACATGGTGGCAACCATCTTGTGATACATAGCAATATCAACTATTGTGACTCAAGATAATACACGTCAGAGGTGTATTATCTTGTGCTGCATTTAAGTTGACTCTGTTCCACATACATGCGTATGCTTTAACAGTTAAGTCAACTTAAAAAGGTTAAATCAATTTAACTGACAGAAAGTTAGTACATGTGTACGCCCCTTTGGATATTACAGTGTTGAAGTCTTCTTGTGCTTCCATCTTCTCCACTGTCTTAAAACCAGTTGCACAAGAATGACATAGTTCCTAATGCAATGTGGTCTTCTCCTAATGTTACAATGAAGCGATGTTCTTCTAAAGTTTCTATCCAGGTCCCTTACACTTTTTTTTTCACACTCATTTATAGCAGTTGATCAGATGTCAACAGCAGTGCCTGATCAGAATTGAGGAAATCTGATGCTTGTTTCACAAGATTCATACTATTACAAATCTTGACTTTTGAATAGGAGCTACATAGAATGGATTGAACTTCAAATAGCCAGATCATGAACTTTCTGCATGGCATGCTGACCAAGGGTTAGTGTCATGTCAGCCACAACATATGTAAATAAGAAGTGGCTCTACAATTTTCACTGATAGAGTTGCTGTTTCCAGTTACTCATGTCTATTGCAAGTATGTAAGTGTCTTTGTTCTTCAGTATAGCTGGCAGCAATATTTTAATTATGTTTTTAGTTTTGACTATGTGCAAGGCAATGCAAATCTATTCAGAATTTGACCAGAGCTGTAGGCATGTGGATACTGGAGCAATGAAATACCAGTCCCATGAAAAGTACTATCCATCACTGCTGAATTTGTGTTATGATATTAGCTGTCACAGGCTGCTATGGATTTTTGTAGATATGGGTTATAAAGGGGTTATAAATTATTCACTAATAGCATGAGCCATGTCATCTGCTACTTACAGAACTCTGTCAAACAACACAAAAGCTGAGATCAAACACTCTGTTAACAAGATTGAATAGATAAATTTGACAATAACATTAAGCTAACTAACATATATAAGAAATAGGAGCTTCCTGACGTTGTTGGGTCATTTGGATACTGTATTGCATAATTATCTTCAACATTTACAAGTTAAAAACCAAAAACTACAAAATACTATTGCAAACCTGCAGCTTGAAAATCTTTCCATGATCAGTTGTAGACATGTTCAGTTCATTTACATTTATCATTATAAGCTAAAAGGAGTTCTTGATAAGGAACCCTATTGGTAATTTTAATTGAAAGTACTGTCAAAGCGTGTTGAATTCAAGCCATCTCTGCTTTTCCATATTTACAGCTTTATCAAAATAAGCACCCTCATCATCACTGCTATCAACACAATCATCATGCAGCGTTGTCCCAACATTATCATCAAATTCTGTGAAAACATCTTGGCTTTACTTGTCTGCAAATAAATTTGGACAAAATGATACAAGTCTATTCTTGAAATCAGTACTATGAATACATCCTCTACTTGCTCACCAAATTATTCTAAAAAAGTGCATTAGTTAATTCAGCTAACCTTGATATGGATGTTTTGCCTTATGTCTTCTGTTCATTAATGAAACAATTTCAGTGAACACGAGGTCATGAAGGATTCCAGCAGAATTCACTGAATAATCTCTTTTTCACAGTTGTGCCTTATAGAATTAACTAAGACAGCTGGCCTGATAAACTGCTTCCACTGCTAGCATGTCACCAGCACTTAATTTTGCCAGATTTGCTTTCCCTTGAATATGCCACAATTAACAGAACACATAACTTCAAAATTGTTACTAAATGCCAAGAGAGATCCAACAAATCATTATCACTAAAGAAACTGCACTGATACTTCCTTTTGCATCTATATTAATTATTTTAGATGATTTTCTTCTGGAAATGGGAGGGCTGAGGTGGGCTATCCTCAGATGATTCAGTGATATGTGAATTCATTTGAAGCTTAAGTTAAATTGTACTGTAACTAGCAAGACTTACACCACTTTCTTTGTTCATTAAAAGATAGTCTTAATTTCATTTGCATTGTTTAAGCAGGTTAGAAGAGTTAGTATGTCTGATGCACTGAATATGTGGAAGCCTCTTGGAAGAGCTGAAGCCCTGTGACCTTGTCTGAACATTTGCTTGTTGATGCATCTCATCTGCTAGACACTATTATAACCCTGCACTTTTTGATTTTTGACAAGTCACACAGCATTCAAGTTGACAAAAACAGCAGTACTAGAATTATCCATGATCTCCGAAACAAACAATTGCAACTCTCTGGACTAATTTACTTTCACTTTTTTTAAAGCATTTTAAAATTTCCAACATAAAGTTATTTTCTCATGTCAGTTATTTGCCACATGTAGGAAGTGCGCTAGTTTTCCACATGTGGACTATTGTTGTTGCATAGTATGTGTTGCTAAAAACAAGCTACACTGCTCGCAGCTGTATTTGGGTCATTCATTCCACAGTTGTATATATGTCTACAAAGCAATCTGAGCACCTTGCCTATAATGGGATCTCGGGGAGAACACTGATACACACAGTTTGCAACAAGCCTGGCAAAAAAAAGCAGTTTTGGAGACTAGTATTTGAGGATTACAATGGCTGTAATAATCTGTAGTACTATACTGATTTGATTCCTTGCTAATTCCATTAGTATGACATCTATTCAAATAAAATTATTTTAAATGATAGATTTGGTCTAGAAATTCAGTTTCAGCAAAAAAACCCAAAACTTCCTTCACAGATAACATTATTCTGATAAAATAAATTATATCTACTGCAAGTGTACAAGGATCTTTGATACTATAAACTGAAGTCATGCATCCAAATCTTAAATTAATCAAGATATTTATGCCAGTTTTCGTACTTTTAATATCAAACCCACAATGCAACCATTTTGGTCACATACTGATTCCATGATTAGGGGAGCAAGGCATCCTGAATTTTGGCTTAAGAAACTGGAACTAGATCCCCTTTCGAAAGCATAGAAAAACAGGGGCTTTTAGAAATTGCTGCTAAGTAATATTTTGGCTAATTTAATTTTCATTTTAGCTAACTTAAAAAACCCTTACTTTTAAGGATTTCAGGAGTCACTGCCTTTCTCATTCATTCCACTGTTGAATCACATGGTCTGATGTAGTTAAAGATGACAATCAAGATTGCATCTTCTTGTTTGATTGTTAATTTTTTAATTACACACAAGACACTTAGAGTTAGTAACTTATGCTTAGTTGTAATTAGATGTAGTGATTAGAATGTTACATTAGCACATTTTTTCTGGTATCATGACAAACAACTGCACTATTGGCAGTGGAGACCTCCAGACAGGACACTAACTCATTCAATAACTTCAGGAGATGCAATTTACTTCCCTGCACTGACTGCTCTCTATAAAAAAAAAATGAAGTTGTAGTGCTTAATATATCATAAAATGCTTTGAAATTATGGTTATTCAGTGCAGTATAGTAACACTGAGCAATTCTGCCTAACTTGAGAAAAGTTGGGAAAGGCACCTAAGACATGAGATGTTTTTGGTAGAATCATTCTCGTTTGTTGCTTTACAGGTGTTGCTTCCTATTCCTCAGAGATAAGTCTACCATCTTCACAAAAATGGAGCAGGAGCAGAAGCAGGAGAGGTGACAACACTGCCAGAAATCCTGTTTCTACAATCACTCTGAAACCTCCCTCAAGGAAGCAGTCAGATGCAAATAATCTCCAAACTGCAAAACACTTTCTTGATCCTTGGTTATCAATCCCAGAAGTCCAAGCAAAAACCAGCCAAAATACCTCAAAATTGGACTTACTTTCTTCTAGTAGTGAGGACTCTGTGGAAACCATTTACCTCTCTCCTACATTCAACACCACGGATCCTATGGAGGACAGCGGAACCAACAGTGACAGTCTGAAATCTACTCCAGCTTCCTCTAAACAATTCCCTGGGCCTGTTACATCCACTTTCAATAATTTCAACACCTCCATATCTGGAAACATGCAGACAGCTAGCATGACACTTCATCCTTCTCCAAAGCCAGGTGAGTTTGTGAATTTCCTGTCATTTGTATTTAAATTCTTTTGTTAGCTCCCCTTCCAGGCTAGATCCTCTTTCTAGCTCTTGAAGAATGTCAGTTAGGTGACAGTACTGAACTCAAGTCAACCCTAACACATTTTATACTGTAACAAAGATACTAGTACTATCTCCCGCTAATACAGACAGGCTGCTGTTTCTTGTGAGGTGTACAATCTAATTGTTCTAAGCTACTTAACTGGCAATCAGTTAACCAACAGCTAAGTAACAGCTTTCCTTTCAGTCATTATATATAACATTAAACATCACTAGTCAGTGCAAACATTTATAGAATACATCTAGTAACCAGTTTCTCTGCTTACCAGAGCACTTGAAAATTTATTTTAGGTGAGTTTAGTGCTGGGGAAAAGTGCTAAGGTTATGAGCCCCTCAAATTGAAATTTTGCAGTTACAGAATAGATAGCACATGGTTAGGGACACAGCAAAGATTTCCTCACTCCCATCCCCTACTCTTCTTCAACTCCCACATTTTGACAGGAATTCAGTTTCCATAGCCCATTCAGGACTTGGCTCTGTTGAGACTGCTAACAAGGAGGGCTAAATAGTACCAACCACTTCACTGTTACTTGAACAGGGACCACAAACTCATTTCACCTAAGCCAATAACAAACTATCAATAATAATAAATGACTTTTGGTCCCTGCCAACATGGAACTAATTTGAAACTGAGAAGTAAAAGTTTCCATATCCCCCAGTCCTCTGACCCACCTCATATTTGATACTATGCAGCTTGATAAGTTTGACAGGTGAACAAATGAAACCCATTTGTTTTCTTCTCACATGAGAAGTTTTCTATAAACAGAAAAATGTCAGGAGTTAGTAATCTTGTGCTCACACCTTTAAGAGTTATTGATTGTCAGAAAAAAGGCTTCTGAATGATGAGATGGGACTAGGGAATACCTTCATTTTAGTCAGTGCAGTGTTCTGAAGGCTCACTTGTCAAGAAACACTTCTCGTGTATTGAGAAACAGTGAATTACTTTTGAAAGTAGCTTTTTAAAGTTTAAAATTGGCATTTTTGACACTTCCATTTTGGTTTCTAGAAAAATGTTGTACTCCAAGAAATGTTCTCAAAAATGAAAAAGAAAAAAACCCCACAGTCTTTTGGTAACCATTTTGAAAGACTTGTACTAGCATTGTTCCCCTCTTCTCCCCCCACTGTTCCTGTGTTGAGTCTGCCTGGTGTTCTGGATAAGGCGGCTTTCCCTTCTGGCTTCTATTCATGCCATTCCAGCATGATGTTATTTATTCCCTCAGCACCAAAAGTATTGGGCTGCATGCATAGTGTTTCCATCCCTGGAAAGTGGAGGATGGCTTGCAGGTATCCATTCTCTTCTTGGCAACATATCAGACTCTCAGTAGATCACTGAACCAGATTGATTTTATAATTTGGGGCATAACTATTTTGAAATGTGTGGAAAACAAATTGAACAGTACCCTAAAGTTAAAGTAACTGCCTTGAAGAGGCTGGAACCTCTACAGGAAGCAAGCTGTACTTTCAATAAGGCATCACTACTGCCAAAAATGAAACTAAATTGTCATCACTTGAGCAGATGCCAGGTATTTTCAGAACAGAAGAGGAGGCCATTTACCCATGGACATGTCATCAAGTGGATTTTCTACTCTAAGGGAAAAAATATTTTTAAAAGCTTGTTTCACCTGGTGGCAGACATTTGAAAACAGAGACAGGCTGTAAAGACTTCTATTAGTTGTACATAGAATTTGTAACATAACAAAGGTATTTCCTGAATATCTGTCACTAAGAATTATATATGCATTTACTTTTTAGATACTGGTAAGGAGAAGCATATTATTAGTGGCCTGAGGCAGGGGGAAGGAAAAAAAGAAACCTGTTCTCTGAGCTTATAGTTATTAGAGCAAGTATAAACACCATCTTTTTTTTATTTATCCTTCAGGAAAAAATATTTGAATTGTATTTGCATTTTCACATATTAGATGGAATCAGCGTATAAGGAAGCAATGAGATCTGGCATCAGCATAAAGTTAGTGTGTGAAGACTAAGGATAAGTGTACACTGAAGCAGCAGAGAGCTGACAATGCTCTGGAAGAGCCTCAGGCTGCTGCTTTTGATTGTGCTGGAAACCCAGGCCTTGAGTATAACAATGAGGGGCCTCAGGGCACCCTTACGGCCCCATTTCCAGATCTGACTTGCACAGAGTGTGAGCACTGGGTGGGATTTTTTGCATCAGCCATGAGCTTTCTGCCACTGCACTGTAGGCATTCCTAAGGTCCAAGATCACGGCCCATGATAAGTCCCCTTTGTCACTCTAACAACTGAAACAAGCCAGATTTTCCTCAGAAAAAGCTGAGAATTTCCCCAGGAAAACTTGATACCAAGGTTAGCTCAATACCAAATTGTCCCTTAAAGGGGGGAAGGATTAACCACTCTGGTTAATAGCCTGCCATTCCCATTACAAACCAGTATCACTTAAAGCAGTTCTGGGGTGGAATAGGTCGCCAGTTTGTCCTAAAAAGTAGGGGGAAGAGGATTGCAAAGGAACTCACATATTTAGCTGTTACTGCAATATCACTGTATGCCAGTGAGGCCCGGAAATAGATGTTCTGTACTGTCTGCTTGTCCCACGAGCTCCATGCTCTCAGGACTAATGTGTGAAAACCAGGGGCAGCCCCATGAATTTTTAAATGGGTAGCTGCGCTGCTGGTAAATGTGAATTTTCACCTGTTACAATTTAGCACCATGTCACATGCCTTAGTAGGTGCTTTCTGGTATGTAGATCAGGCCAGCATCAAACCCTTTGGGTCTTGAGAGATCACACATTGAGCTCAGCAGTGTTCACATAAAACTTTGCATTGTACTTATACTTACTAAGTATCAATTTCACTATAACTGAATGCTTATTCTGGGAAATGGTTCACCCACACAGCCGGTCTCAAACTCTTGCTAACTGTGCAGGCAGCCATTTAGGACCCCTTGTTTTTGGGAGCTCTACAGTCCTCAAGTGAACTCTTTTCCCTGTTATGACCCTGCTCCCTACCAACCCACCTGAAACAATAAGGTCTTCATTGCTCTCCAGGGAAAATCACTATCACACAACCCCTATCATTTGCTGGAGCAATTCCATCTCTATTTCCTCTAGTTCTAGCCATCACAGTCTCCTAACAAGTTGATAAACTCAATCCTATAAATGTGCTACAAGAGTCATTGAAGTCAGCTTGCATCCCCATATGACTTTTCTTTATACAAAATACTGCAAAATGTAGGGCCAGCTCAGATCTCATCTCTTCAAAAGATATACTATAGTTAATTTCCAAGCAAATCAAAATAATAAATTATTTCCCTTATTGTGACAGTGTCCTTAGCAATACAGTAGTTGAACTTTATATGCTGGTATATACAAACTCTAATGCTTCTGATTCTTGACAAATTTGGAGGTTAAAAAGAGCCCTTCTAATTAGTTCGCAGGTTCACGGGGAGAAAAAATAGCTTAAAAAGTATAAACTCTAATGTTCAAAACCAGAAAAAAGAAAACGAGTCAAACAGCTAAGCTCTATAGTTGGCAACACCACAACCAAGAGTGGAGCCAGGGGGTACAGGAATATCCCCTTTGATTCCTGGCCCACCCAAAATTTAATAGCAGTTGCTTGTCAGTGGCAACAACATTTCTATTCAGGCAGCAGCGATGGAGTCAACTGACTTCATGGCTCATTATAATCTACCTGTTTCCTTCTAAACTCTTCATTCCATTGGGGTTAGCAACCCACTCTTCTTTTTAATGATCTTGTTCAGCTCATCAAGCTATCCTTTCTTTTGCAATTCTGCTGTCTGTGAGCTGCTCCTGGGAATGTAGCTCCTGTTTCACAGCCCTGCAGATTGTTTTTAACTCTAGTCAAAAACATTAACTCAGGTGTGGAAATAACTTTTAGTGAAGCATTGGATTCACTGTCAAGATGTTCAAGAAGGCTAGATTTTGCATTATGGATCTGAAAAAGAGATGTCCATTCAATTACAATGACTGCAGGACTACTGAAACAATGTATTTTGATTACTTTTTGCTTAGTTGTTGGGGGGGTATATGTACTATATTATACAGCATATTAATGGACATTCCAATAAATGTATATTTGCTTTTACTCCAGTCTTAAACTGAATAATATAGCTTGACTTATTAGTAAAGCTCCTGGTTTCTTTTTAACTTGATAAAACTACACATTGTTATATGTAATGATGTATCACACCATCTGCATCCCCTTTTTAAAAACCTAAGTCCACCTACAGCCACAACTCTGCCACATGCCTCCAAACTTGTTTGGTCTCAGACGTTTTTAGTATTAGACATCCCGGTTCTCAGGGGAGCAATCTGATTTGACCAAGGTTTGAATTCCCTCAGGGTAACGAGGACCTAAAACCTATATCTTCCACTTCCTGAGTGCTTTAACTATAAGGCTATTGGGCAAAAAGTAGAGAGTTATATCCCCACTGTGGTTTCTGAGTTGAATTCCGTCCTGTCAATATGAGTTAGATATGCTCTGAACATGTGTAATGGATCAAGCCACACAATGGACTTAGGCAAATCCCAACACCAAAGCGGATCACTAAGAAACTTAAGTGAGTTAGGTGCCTCACTGATCAAACTTGATCACTTCCAGACATGCACAGAAGCCTAGCTGTAGACACCAGAGGAAACGTGCAGTCCAAAATGGAAATACTACCTGAACTTATGTGTCTACTGAGTTCTGTGGCTGGTGAAGCACAGCCAAATTGAATCTCTTTTTCAAACTTAGGGTGACATTACATGTTACCCTTGGATCATACTTAGGACACTTAAAATGTGAGCATCTACATGTTAAAGCTCATTAACTCATGCTAAATGCTTTCCAAGTTTCTCAAATTTATGCCACTTCAGTTGAGGGTTAACTTGGGCTGTGAGACCTAGCTTGTGGTAAGGTAACTTCAGTCTATGACACAAACATAAAATGATCAATTTGCAGTCCTCCGGCATCCCAGGATGCACCACCCACACCCTCTACCCCAACAGGGATACAACCCAGGTGTCCCAGTTCCTAGTAATGCCCCTGGCTCACCAACCCTGCCACCCCCCTCCACTCCCTGCCAGTGACAAGTCAGAGCTGTGCAGGCAGGAAATGTTATTAACCCGTACCATGGGACCACTCACAACACGTTTTAACTTTAACTTTAACAACTTTAACATTTCAAGATTTAGTATGGTCTAAGTTTAAGGTGTCACTTCATCTTTAGATGGCGACATTTTATTTAAGTCCCATTTAGTCACCGCTGAGACCAAACTGGAACTGATTATTTACCAATGGGAACTCAGGGGAAAAAAAACTCTTTCTTCCTCCTCTGGTTTCTTTTCAATTGATAGAAAGTGCCGAACAAGGAACTCCCCCCACCCCCCCAATGTAATTGTACCTTTCCAAACATCCATCAGTTAGAGTCTTCTCCATTTTGGCTTGTAGCTCTGAAATAATCTACTCCATACAATACTATACCCAGGTAATTCAATAGCATTGATAAGACAAGATGTATGACTTTATACTGTGATCATCTTAGTCCAAAATATACTGTAAGGGGGAGGGTTCATTTCTGGTTTTGCTCCCACCCTAGAATGTAGTGGTGTATGAAAATTCATACACCACTGTAGCATTCATTAAAATTCAGCTTTTATAGCTCTTTGTTGTTGTTAAGTTACTCAGGGCACATCCATATTGTGCCCCTAGGACCCTCTGAGAGGGATGCTCTCCAGCAAGCCCCATTCTCACTTACATGTGCCAAATCCATAAATGCAGTAGTGAAGGCATTCTAGGAGCCTGTGGCTTCTCTCAAGCATGCCAAAGACAGGGAACTTGAAAACAGTCACTGCGAGTGCCCTCAAGTGCCATCACCACTGCAATTTCAGGTTTGGCAAGTGCTGGAGAATATTCTTCTGTGAGTGTGCCAGGTATGTAGCTAGACAAAACAAGCAGAGGCCTTCATGTGCCTACCAAAGCTGGGCCAATTCATCACCATATTTGTTTGTTTATTTGTGACAACCACTCTACTGCCCTCTCTCTGTTTGGTAGGGCTAGTTAAGCACATCTCCATTGTAACTATGTCAAACATTAAACTAGATTTTCAACTAAAGAAGACACGTCTGCTTCTCTAAAAAATGTTTGATTTTTGGCAGAAGAGTTTTGCTTTGTCTTTGCTAAAATGGGGGAAATTATTCTTAAATGGAAAAACATGTTTTCTATTGTGGGGGAGGGGGCGTAAAATGCCATTTTCCTACCAATTCTACTGTTTGTATTTTTCAGTTGTAATTCTATTAGGGGGAAAAAAATGCCACTTTGCTCTGTTTGTGGTGTTCTGTGCACAAAGAGGTACAAATCCTAGTTTGGGCCTTCAGACATTTTTTAAATAAATAATTTGCCATGACTGCAACAGTTGAAAGTCCACAAATTAGAAGTTATTTGTAGGCAAATCTTGTACAAAATATTTATTTTTCTCTCTTTTATGTATATGTTTTAGATTTAACCAGCTCTATTGCAACAACAACTTCTTTTTCCACCATCTCCATCTCATCCCCTAAGGTGGTCATTCCAGAGAACACAGTTCATCCTTATCTTATGCCTTCCTGTGGACCTTCATACTTGACTTTACCCCAGCAGCCCTCCTCATCGGTTTTCCTCAAGGATCACAAGGACAGGGTTACACATCCTTTTCCTCCTTGCCAGATATCTGATGAAGAAAGTGAGAATACTAGCATCCTGAATCTCTTACCAGATAATTCAAGGGGTTCTGCTAGAAAAGTGAACAGTTTTGAGAGCAGAACTCTCCGCATATCTGGTGGGAGTTGCGGGATATTTCCCACGCAGAACAAAGCAGATATGTCTGACCATTTCATGCCTTCTGCTGAAGGCTCCTCTGACGTGGACACTATACGGAAAGTCACAGTCACTCTGGAAGAGATAAAACATGCAGTTTTTGGACTGCAAGGAGATATAGGTAACATGGCCAAGGAGCTGCAAACCATTGGTAGTCAGATGGCAGGTGTGGTCAGTGATGTTCAGCATATGATCCAATTCTTGACAGCTCCCCAAAATGCTAAGGAATCCCTTAGTCAACTGTAATTTTCACAATGGCTACTTCAACTTTACTGGAATGTTCTGTATTTCCTTTCTTTAACAATATATTTCACATTGGTCATCAGACCTTTTTCATAGCATTGAAAATTTACAGCCGGAAAGGCATATGGCTGTTCTGTTCTTTTCATGGAAATAAATTATTCACATCTTATTCTTTGAGTTCTGTTAACATTTGAGCTACTCTTGCCATCTATTTCCCAGGAGTTTCAGCCTTAGGCATTCTCACAACACACAGGACAAAGCTTTTGTGTAAGCAGTTCTGCCTAGGCAGTTACTTGGTAATCAGCAATAAACCTATTATTTGCTGGGTGTCCTTACACTTCTGGGCCTGTGTCAAACTGTAAATAAAAACATTTTTGAGTAGAAAAATGGGAGTCTGCACACCCTTTGAAGTATTACAGGTGTCATATTAAGGGGAACCATGAGTACTCACAAAAAGTAGGAGCCAGAGGGTGAAAGATTTAATGACCAAAAATGTTGCAAGTTAGTTATAAGAACAAAAAACTGAAAATGACAAGAAGACACCAGGAGGTGCACTGGGGAAGAGAAACCAGCAGAGAACCTAAAAGGCATCTCGTATAACACAAAACTTAACTTATAACAACTACATGAATCACTACTTTCCAGGCTGGCAGCCTCCTGTATTGCACTTTTCTACTATTTGTTACTCTCGTCACTGATTAGCTAAGGACTACAGCCCTGTATATTAAAAGCCACATACCCTTTTTCTTTCCAAAGCAAAGAATTAGCCCTTGGCACCCTTCCCAAGCTGAATCTTTTCTATGGGGTAAGAACTATTTCCATATGCCTCGAAAATGATCATAGTGATGTCACCATAATGTTCCAGAAATGGGAGAGAAGCATGATTTCTGAGATGAGGTAATATTTTTATTGGATCATCTTGTATAGTTGGGAAGAACATCAGATAATGTTTTGGGCATCAATAACTCTTTATTAGGTCAACTCTTCCACCTGTTGAAGTTGGGCCAATAAAAAGGTACTATGCCACCTCACAAATCTTTCTCCTCTAAAATGCCTGGCAACTTTGGCCTTGCTTGTCACAAGAAAAAGCAGGTGAACCTGCTGGTTGTCCCTAAGCAGCCAACCTCTGCCCAATGTAATAGGTCCATTTTAAGACTGGAGACCGGGAGTTTCTGAGGATGAAGTAGCACCCACTAAATTCTACAGCTAGCTAAAATAAATGCCACCAGCCCACCTGCAGAGACTATATCGGCGACAACTAGTCAAAAAAAGTCTTCAAACCCAATTTATTTCCACCAGCACCACTCAGGCTGTACAGCATGGAGCCACATATGTTGATTCTGCACATCTCTTAGATAGCCACTTATGATGTGGTTTCTTTAGCACTCTAACTAGAATTTGATTTTTTTTTTTACCTTCAGCAGGGTTGCTAGACAAGAAAATATTAACTACCTTACTTTCACTGGAATTGAATGCATCCAACAGTGCAATGGTCCCCAAAGGCACAAGGAAGTACATTTTACAAATCTTGTGCCCTTGGGGACAGCAGAGAAAGAATCAAGGTCTTCACTGGAAGGAAGATACAGATATGATTCAGTTAGATAAGCTAAACAGTCTCAAACCACATACCTGGTTGGATAAGAGACCTCTAAAGAATACCTATGTACTGCAGCAAGTAGTGGTTGCAGTTTGGATGTGGCAATTTCTCCTTAAAGCAAATATTTAACCGGTTGCTCAGTAAAGTGTATGGGAGTCCTATGCTGCTCTAGGGCCTATCCACTGGCAGATCTAGGATAGTGGTGCAGGGGGTGCAGCTACACCCACTTCAGCTGTGTGGCGCATGCCCAGTGAGTTCTCTGAGCTCCCTGGCATGTCAGTGAAACACCTGCTGGAGCTCCACATGGCCTCTGAGCTCACCAGATTGTCAGCGCAGGGTCTGGCCAGAACTCCTGCTTTCATATAGCTCCAGAACCGAGGAAATGGGCACCACCAGCATTCATCCTCCCTTCCTCCCACTCTGCCCTGAATTCAGCAACAGGGGGAAAGAGGGATGGGCAGTGACAGCATTCACTCCCTGGACTTCAAAGCTGCTTGAAAACAGGGACTGTGGCCAGAGCCTATGTGGTGACCTCAGGACACATGCAAAGCCCTGCAGGCACTAAGCTGACATGCTGGTGAGTTTGGAGAGCTCACAGTGCATGTGCCACACAGTTGAAGGGGGTGCAACTATACTGCCACCCACCCCTGGATCTTCCTCTGGTCCTATCTATCTTTCAGATGAAATATAAAACAGAAGTTCTGCATATCTGATATGCGTCACATGAACTCTCTTCCTGGCCTCTTCATACAAGTAAGGGTCATTCAGTTTCCTAGGCAAAATATAAAGAGATTTTGGTTACCTTAAAATTCTTTCCTGCAATTTTACCTTGAAACAGATATACTTTACTTCCTGTCCTGAACCGCTGCGTAATGTTGCTTTGATTAAATGAAATTCATTCTTCTCATCCTAGGGATAACTACATTTTAGCAATGAGTACACTACTCCCTGCAATTAGTTTGCATATTGGTTTTAGCATTTGGGGATCTTTTAGGATGCAGGATGCTATATAAATGCATAGATGTAAATTAAGGAGGAGAGTTTTCCAGAGAAACAAGACCTGGCACAAAAGACCTCACTTCCTATGCTCTTGAAACGTTATAGCAGATGATCAGCAATTCCAGTCTTAGCAGAGTCAGACAACAGGACAGAAGGTAATCCCTCAGATACACTTCTCATTATGTAAAGGTGCAAATGCTGCTTAAACTCAAATATAAATTGCCACAACTATCCAATATTTTCCATTAAGTGGGTCATCTTCCTCAGGGAGTGGTGCTTGGTGGCCACTGCTGCTGCTTTAGCCCCTTCCAAAATGGCTATTATACGTCACTGTTTAAAAAAGATATTGCAGCACCCATAGACACTTGCTCCTTGTGACTTTCTGGCAGAGGCTGTAGAAATTTGCTCCCCGATATATTCTGGTTGAGTCATGCCTCTAGGGACTTGAACAGGGACTTGCTTGAACAGAATAGCCTCTTTGGCTCCACAGCCCTGAAGCTCCTTTGAAAGCCAGGATATATACTCTTAAACTAGGAGACAAGCAAAAACAACAAGAAGTTAATGAGATTTGTGCACCAATACAAAAGAACTGGCTGATGGCTCTGAGGGCACAGACGGAAAATAAATATAATGATAACAGAGGTTCATCGATTTGAGAAACTAAGAACTGGAAACAGAAGTGGAAATGCCAATAATAGACTCAGTGTGGCTGATTTCAAGTGGCGGTTTAAACACCATCTGATAAAGGACTAACAGGAGAATAAGTGACTTGTGAGTTTCGTTTGGAAGGGAGCATGTGGTGGTAGAAAGGATGGATGGCCCTGTTTGTCATGCTTCAGTGGAAGACACAACTGTGGTTAATCAAAACCTGTCTGGCACTGACAAATATATTAAAATCCACTGTGGGCACACCACCCTCCCCTTTCCAGAGAAGACAGTGACACAGCTCTGCTGTAGCTGCTGCTAAATTGAGCTGTTTGATTCTCTTTTACATTTAGGGGAAAGACCCCTAATGGGAAGTTCCCGTTTGGGAATTAAATCCCCTGTTCCTCCCAAACCCATAAATGTGTCTAATAAAGCCAGGCGCAGAGGACCAGCAGCACCAAAGCACAGAGGAGATGAGGATTTGATGATCTGCACAAGCTGAATAACAAGCAGACGCTGACAGAAATTGCAATGCAAGCCCTCCACCTCCAGATGGGGCATGGAACAACTGATGTTGCACCATGTACCCTGTTCAAATTCAGTTTGGGCAATAGTGTACCCTGCTTTTCAACTACATGTGCAATCTACTTCTTGTCCTATGCTTCTTGCTAGTGTATCTGTTTAGTGTGAATCTTTAAATGCGTGAGACAATTTCATTTTAACTTAGATTTTTTTTTTTAAGCAGCAGCCTGTACCTTTCATGGACAAAAGCAAATCCATCACAGAAAGTTGCTCATTCCTGCTGACCTTTCATAACATTAAAGAGCTGAAAATAAAACCAGGCATTCGAAGTCACAAATACCAAATTATTTGACCTTGGGATGTTGATATGGCAAGTTCCTTTCATGGGCGACAGTCCAAGCATTTCCTCGCAGGTCTCTGGAAGGCCTCAATTCCTCACCAGCCAAAATAGGATACACAACACAGACCATGTATGAGTTCCCTGCTTTATCTTTACGGCTTTAGTGTGCAGCTCCTCTTAGCTCTCAACCCTCATGTTCCATACTCTCTGGGACAGATTTCTCATTACAGAAATGGTAAAAACAGATACGATAAACTCAAGTTTTAAAATACAAGCTGTGCAACCTTATTTAGTGATGGAATAATCTTAAACCTCCATATTTCAGTCTTTGGAAAGATAAGGAGCTATTCTTCAATGCTGTCTAGTGGTGGGAGGTGTACATTAGGGCTGTGTGAAGCTTCAGGTGGTGATTTGATTTGGAGGAGATTTGGCCTGATTCGGTGGCCGAATCTCCGAATCCAAATGGAATCAGGGCACCAGTCTAAAGGTCCGAATTGATTCAAAGCTCTTTGAATCTTCCAAAAAGATTTGGAGAGCTTTGATGAATCAGGCGGTCCCTGGTGGCTGCAGCCCCTGACTCCGAGCTGGTAAGTACTAGGGGTGGGGGAGGGGAGGCTAGGGGAAGGGACCATGGGGGGCTCCTGCCAGCCCCCCCCCCGATCTCCCCCACTCTCCCAGCCTCCTCCATGGCTGCCCTGCCTGCCTCAGCTCCAGGTACTTTAAAAAAAAGCCCCAGTGCTCACTGGGTGCTTCCAGGTGGAGAGGTGATCCCCACTGCCCCACACTGCATGGGGGGCTCTGCCACGAGCCCCTGGCCCTCCCTCCCTCACCCCCAGCCCCAACACGGGTGCCCCACCTGGGCCAGCTCTGGCCCTTTAAGGAAAAAAAAAGCTGAGAAAAGCCCCAGGACTCTCTGCTCCTGCAGCCTTCGGAGGACTCGTGCAGAGCCCCCCACGTGGTGTGGGGCAACGCAGGGCAGTGGGAATCGCCCCCTGCCAGCAGGAGCGGGGAGTCCACGGTTTTTTTCATGTTTTTTTCCTTAAAGGGTCAGAGCTGGCCCAGGCAGGGTATCCGTGTGGGGGCTGGCAGAGCAAGGTGGAGGGGGGATCCCAGGGCTCATGCAGAGCCCCTCACACAGCATGGGGCAGTGGTGGGCAGCAGGGATCGCTCCCCCGCCTGACAGCACCTGCTGAGCCAGGGCTTTTTTCCCCCCAAGTGCTGGGAGCTGGGGAGCCATTGCTGGGCTGGGAGAGCGGGCGGGGGCTGGGCCTGGCTTGGCTGATTCAGAGATTCAGCCAAATCGAATTGGGACAGTGATTCGAATCACTGAATCGAATCACTGTCCCCTGAATTGGCTGAATCTGAATCCAGAGTGAATACTAGCCACTTTGCGCAAGCCTAGTACACATTGTATCCAGACTTCAAGGGCATTCACAATAATTAACACCTTTATATTCATCCTTTTAGTTATCCTTTCATCTGAAAGAGATGGACAGGAGTTCTCTCCTTGACCTCACACTTAGCGCTCTTCCCGTTTTCTCTTCACAAAGGCAAAATGAACCTTCTTCCACCTCTAGATCATCCATAGCTCCCGCACAGAAAAGGAAATGACTTCCCTCAAATGGGGAGAAGCCTTGCACTCTTTATCCATCTTATCTGATAAGGCAGCAACATCTCCATCATGGATCATATGGGACTGTTCAGCCTAGAAAAGCGAAGACTGGGGGGGGATTTGGTGGCAGCTTACAAATATATCAGGGATGAGCATTTGGTGAACAACTGTTCACCAGAGCACCCCAGGGGAAAACCAGGAGCAATGGTATAAACTAGAAGAAGGTTTCAGACTGGATACAAGGAAAAACTTCTTCACAGTTCATGTGACCAGACTCTGGAGTAGACTCCCAGCAGGGGTGGTGCAGGCACCCACCCTGGAGACCTTCAAAAGGAGACTGAACGCACACCTTGCTGGGGTATTTGACCCCAGCAGTCTTTCCTGCCCAGAGCAGGGGACTGGACCCAATGATCTCATGAGGTCCCTTCCAGCCCTAAATGTCTGTGAACCTGTGGACCACCCTGTGTTCTCTATGAGCTCTGTTCTTTTCCTGGCAGTTGATGCTCTGCTCAGATGGTCATCCCACTCCTTAGGTATGAGGGAGCAGGTGAGACTTGCCAAGAACAGAAGTAGAAGAGCAGGTCAGCAGAGGAAATTTTCAAAATCAAGTTGCGATGGAACGTAGAAGGGCACAGCACCCTCCTAGACTCCTAACTCCCCGGCTTCTCCCGTCTGAAAGAGATCCTTTTTTCTTCCAAGACTAGCCCCTTACTACCTTCTCCAGTCCCACAGGAATCTAGCATTTTCAAAGGTAGCTAGTTTTGGAAGTCCAGATTTTGTGTGACTGGCACAACTTCCTGGCCGCTCCGATTGACTTTAGTTGCTTGTATTCAACTTTTCTGAATGTCAGGGCCTCGATATCTCACGTACACAACTAAAGAACTGAGACAAGCAAAATCAGGGCCCACTTCTGATCATGTTCATCATGGTGTACAAAAACTCAAGGGGACTAGCCAGCGTGTCAAAAGTTAAACAGCAGCTGTGTTCTATCCCGGAAACGTCTCAGCATCAGTGATGTCTGAAATGCATAGTTTTTTAAGTACTTTGGGATCCTCAATGAGAGGAGGTAGAGAAACATAAAATATTAATCAATCGTTGAGGAACACTATTATCTTCCTCATACACATATGTAACTCCCATATGTATACATGCACAGGGAGAAATGAATGGAGCTCACAATTTCTAAATAAAACACATTATTTATTTTCAGATTCTCCTTTCAATGAAGTAGAATTCTTTACCCTTATGAAACCACTGGCCTTGTTACACTGAATGAACATTTCTAGCCTCTAGATTAGCTTTGCTTAGACCATTAACATAATTAATCTTCTCTAACTCAGACAAATTAGCGTTTCCATGCGGCTCATTAATCTCTGCCTCTTCACCTAAAGAGGCCATGCTTCATGGCACCAATATTATGTAAAACAACAGCAGGAAAGTATGAATTGTACTTGTATGACAACAGTGCTTCAAAGACTTTAGTCCCCTCCGTTTCTGCCTCCTCTAACAAAAGACAGAGCTGCATGTGGTGGAGAACAAAGTAGCACCACAGAACCAGGCTGACTATAGTCAGCACTGTTTATTTAACATTTCCCACCACTAGATTATCACAGAGGTGTCTCCACCATGACAGAGATAGTGCAATCTCTAATGCAGACAAAGAGTGAGAAACTGACACTCCTTTTACTATTATGGTCATATCTATGCTACAATCAGAGGTAAGATCACAGCAAGCACAGTTGGCCCTGAGCTACCCTTGCTAGCTTAGCAACAATCACAGTGAAGACATAGAAGTACAGATATCAGCTGGCCATCCAAATATGTATCCAGGGCTTCCAGCAGGCTTGAACAGCCTGCACTGCAGTCTAGGCTCCATGTCTTCTCTGCTACAATCCTAGCTGCTGATTGTAGTGTAGCCAGAGCGTTACTCACTGGGGTCTGCTGCAGGCAGGGGCAGATGACACATTGCAAGTGCATGAGTTTTACTGAAACTTCCCCTTTGGCTACTGCCAATCTGGCTACAGTAACAATGGATCTGTAAGAAAGTCTAAGAAAAGGTTCAATATATACATGGCTCATAGGTTCTTTTCAGCTACTTTTTTTACCTCAGGATGTACAGTCATCTCCCTTGGTTGGTATGTTATAACAAATATTTTTGCTAGAATATCCCTAACTTGTGGAGAGAGGGGAGGGGAAATTTCCATGTCAGTTGCACATTTTTGCTATAATACTTTCCAGATGCATAATAATAGGAATGGCACCTGTCTTTCTTCCTTCCACACCTGCAATCTGAAATCTGCACCCAGGTCGACTCAAGCTTAATGCCTTTACCGGAGTTACTGATACATGGTTAGGATAGACCCGATCCAACTTCTAATCAAACTATTTAAATTGGTGGTGGTGCACTCCAGCATGGTGTTGGGGCACCCAGGAGAAACTGTCCTACTTCCAGCCTTCAGGATTGTCCTGTGAACTGACAGGTCTGCCCTTAGCATTGATATCCGTTCAGCCATGTATTTCCCTTTTTACTGGAGTGGAAGGCATAGGGGTAGGAGAAGTGCAGAATAGGCATGCTCCAATACTCCCTGCCAAGATGTACGGAGGAAGGCTGCACATTGCTTTCTAGCAGATTCTGCTCTGTTCAGCATTCAGGGTAATGCAAAATAGCTCAAGGATGAACTGCTACAACCTGAAAGTCTTATGTTATTAGGGACATGGGAATATGCCTCCCCCAGTTCTTCTCTTCACCTGCAATTTGGCCAATGGATGTTTTCATGAGCAATCTGTGACCTGGAAGCAGAGGGGAAGGGTGTGTGTGCTCCAGCATCGGTTCTTCTCTTCAAGTGTGTTTAGAGGCAAACTTCATCAGCAGAAGTTGCCTAGACATGAATAAGGACTGTCAGTAACATGTGAGGAAGAACTAAATATTTCCTTCCCATGGGGAGAATGCATCTTCCTTGTGCTGTCTCTAGAATTCCACTGAACATTAGAGAAATTGCGAGTGTACAAGGGACATTTTAATGAACTAATTTATCAAATTATTGCTATCCGATATTGGAAACAGCACTCCTGGGTTTTAAAGAGGGTTGTGCTTGGACTTTTATTTTTCAAAATGATGCGCTTCAAATGAATGATGAAGGATCTAGGAGGAAGTGGGGAGTGTGTAATTATAAGAGGGCTGATTCTGATCCCATGGGAGCCAATGGCAAAGACTTCCACTGAAGTCAGTGAAGACCGGATTAAATCCTAAGACTTTCAAACCCAACAAAAATATCCAGGACATAGACATTCATTTCCATCTTTTCTAGGAGGTGCAACTCCCATTTCCCCTTAGTTTGTTGTAAATTCAGGAAGAAGAAAAAACTTCAGGAAAACAACTTATTAGCCTGCATGTATGTATTTTCACAGGACAGTTATATTATTAAAGAGACACTCCAGGATGTTTACTAATGATTTGGATGTCAGAACAGAGAGTTTCTTGAGTCAATTTGCAGGTGACACAAAATTGGGAAGGATTGTGAACACAGTAGAGGACAGGAGCGCAATTCAGAAGGATTTTGACAGATTGGAAAGCTGGGCTGGAGCTGACACGAAGTTCAGTGCTCATAAATGCACGGTGCTACACCTCAGGAAGAGTAATCAAGAACACAACTGCAAAATGGGTGATCATTGACGGGATGGCACCACAACAGAAAAGAATTTAGGAGTCTTGGTGGATCACAGGCTTATCTGCAGCATGATGCAGTCACATAGGAGGCAAATGAGGTTTGTGTACCATTGTAGGCCCCACATTTTACAATGGATATGGAAAAGTTAGAGAGGATCCAGGGGGAGGCAAAAAATGATAAAGGGCTTGGAAGGCAAGCCATACAAAGAGAGCTTGAAGAAAACAGGCATGTTCAGCTACAAAAAAAAGGCACTTAAGAAGGGACTTGATAGTAGATGTTTTTTGTGCTATCCAGTCTGAACCTGGTCTGCTGCAGCGTCAAGCCACTGGTCTGGTAATCTCTAAAGCTAGAGAGAAAAGACATTCTCCCTCATCTAATAGCCCTTCAGATATTTGAAGGCTACTGCTGTCATGTCCCCAGCTTTGGGTGCAGGCAACATCCAATGCTTCTGAGGAAGCCAAAAATAAAATAATAATTAAAAAACACCCCTGGACACATGCAGCAACAGGAGAGGGAAAACCTGTTAGAGCAGTGAAGCAGTGGAATAGACTTTTTAGGAAGTTGTGGAATTTCTATCACTGAAGGTGCTTAAGAAAAGGTTGGTTAAGAATTGGTCAAGGATGACGTAGGCGTACTTGTGGCTATGCTCTACTATAGGTATTTCCCATGCTTCTGGGCGTTGCTGCTTGTTGCCTGGGGCTAGGAAGGAATGGTGCCCCCCATCCTGTTGCTGCATACATCAGGGTGGTTGTTTTTTTTAATTTTATTTTTGTCTTTCTCAGAAGCATTGGGTGTTGCTTGCACCCAAAGTGGGGGATTTTGGTTGGGGTGTATGAGTGCTCCTGCTGGCAGTGAAACATGGAGGGTCTTGCCACATTTGGGCTCAGGAAGGAATTTTATTCCAAGGTCAGATTGGTATGGTCTGTGGGGGTTTTGTCTGCCTTTGTAAGTGGGAGTGTGGTTGTCTTCCTTGGATCCCTCAATTCTTGTAGCAGCAGGACAGTGGCCACCATTGTTCCCCTGCTTTACCTGTGGCAGGCTAGGGTGCTGTGCTTTGCAGTTGAGTGATGGGATTGCCTGTGTAGTTTTAGTAATAGGTCAGACAAGGATTTGCTTGGGATGGTTTGGATAGGGATGATCCTGCCTCAGGCAAGGAGTTGGAGTAGATGATGTCTAGAGGTCCATTCCAGCCTTACTTCTCTTTGATTCTATGAAATGCATACTTATGGTAGACACTAGAAAGTCCTTTGTTCAGTCCTGGGGGGCCGCAGTGGAAAGCAGGGTCCTGGCCAAGGAAAATCTGTCCAGAAGGAGGCGGACAGTGACCATAAGCCCTGCTCCATCAGGATTTCAGGACATGCCAATGCCACCCCAGAAATAGGCAGAATTGGTCAGGATGGGGCTTGGTCTGGACAGCCTTTGTAGAGGTGCATGAAGCTGCTGAGCACCAAGGCAGCTGCCACATAGTGACTTCTAGTTGCCGCTGCACAGCTGGCATGGCTGTGTGGCAGTGGCAGCAGCCATTTTTTTTCTGCCCCCCACCCCAAGTCAGTGCCCAGGGATGCTGCCCTGGTCACCCTGCCCTAGTTATGCCACTGATCCTATAGGATTCATTATCCCAGGTCTTCAGCCAATTGTCATTGAAGTCAGTGGGGGGGGGGGGGGGGG
>NW_017729022.1:61552100-61559053 GCF_001723915.1 Gavialis gangeticus
GGGGGGGGGGGGGGGGGGGGGGGGGGTTCCCAATGGGTGTTGGATCAGACCCATGATGATGCATGTCCCACTCTCTCCAGTGCAGCCCTAGTTAAAATTTCAGCTGCCCACCACTGATGGAACCGTAAGAAGAAACAGAAGTACAATTTGTATGCACCTCCTTTCTCATGTCTTCAGCCTCAGATCTCTTTCCTTCAAACCTGCAATTTGGATCCAGCTTGAAACTTCAGCATGGGTGACTCAAGCTTAATGCTTTTACCCAAGTTACTAATAACACTGTGCATCTTTACTATGGAGCACATTTTAAAATTCTAATTGACTTCAAATCAAACTATTCAAATCAAACGCTCCAACTGTAAAATGTGTAACCTTCTTGGCTTTGAAAGATTCGGCTGATGAATGTAGCGTTTCTGCCTGAGTGAGCAGTCATGCCCCAACAGAGCATCTAATCTCTCCCAGACTATTGCTGAATCTTGCAAAGTTCATTAGGAGCTGACAGGGAATTCAAAACCCATCGCAAATTACTCTGCAAACAACCATCTAACCTTGTCAGAAATATTCCCGTGCGCTGAGATCATCAGAAGTGCAGGCTGGATCAGTGGAGACTATTTATGTCATGAATCTAAACCCAAGTGGTTTGGCTAATGGAGTTTACAAACTCCACTGGCTGTGTCTTCAGAGCCTATAATTTCCAGTGCATGCGACTCCGCCAGAATTTACAAATTCCATAGGCTACATTAGTTTAGCACATAACCTACTCGTACTGGAGCAGTTCACCCCTGAGTGTTTAAAGCTCTGTTAACTGTGAAAATATAGCCTGAACAGCTGTAAACACTTAACCTGCACGGCTGGGTTGATGGAGCTTCATCAGTGAAGTAGCAAAGCCCTTTCTGTCAAGCTTTTGGAAAACTTTTTGCTTGAGATTCTCAAAGAGCACTCTGCGTTAACTGTGCTGCCCCTGAAGTCAAAATCTGACTTGAATGCAAGCAGTTAGGTCAATGCCAAATCCTTATAAAACTCCACCCTTATATGCTACAGCCAGTGAGGAAAACATTCCAAAATCTGTGTTAAAATGTTTAAAATAAGCTCCTGGCTCAGGCTGAAATATCACTTTTCATTAGAACCTCATTGACAACGCGGGAACAAACCAGGTTTGAAGTTTCTAGCCCAAGTCCTTTTTGAGATGCAACATGACAAAGAGTCATTAAAAGATTTTGCACAAAGCAAGTAACACTATTTTTTTTAAAGTCTCAGAGATGGCATGTTCAACTCATTACCTTAAAGTTACCAGAAACATTTTTTGGCTGGCCACATATCATGAAAACTGAAGAGCAATGGTCTTATGACTGAAGGAGTTTAGCCTGAGTCTGGCTGTCTGTCTGTAACGCTTTATTTGCACTCTGATTGGTTGTCTTAGAGGCCCATCACAATGCTGACTGAAACAACCAATCAGAATGCTCTGCACGGACAGACACACATGGTGGAGGGCTGCCATGAGAGGGGGGACTGCGGGGCTGGAGGTGGGGGGGTGAGGCCAGTGGCGCTAGCCTTGCCTCCCCTCCCCCCCGGCCCTGCTCCTTGGAGACAGAGGGGGACAGCAGGGACAGACTGGGGTGGCAGAGCACCACCATGATGGCGGAGATGGAGGGGATGGAGCAGAGCTCCTAAGAGGTGGCTGCATGAGGTGCTGGCGGCAGAGCGCTGGCTTTGCCCCTCTGCTCTGGCCTGGCCGCTGCCACCACCACTGGGCCCCGACAAAACCTGGCAGGGAGCAGGAGGTAGTTGGGAGAAGGGGTGGGGGGCACAGTGGTGGTGCCCCACCATTGCCACCAGGCCCTGAGAACAGCCAGGAGGGAAAGAGAGGGGATTGTGCGTGGCCGGACGCGCAGTGCAGGGTGCTGACTGGTGGCTGCGGCTGCCGTGTGCAAGCTTCCTGGGAGGTGGCGGTACCACAGAGAGGAGTGGCAGTGGGCATGAGGGGGGGCTGGGGTGTGTGTGGGGCTGGCAGCCCTACACACATAGCAGCAGTGCAGGGCAGTGGCTGCATCGCTCCACTCCTGCTCCCCCCACATCATTCTTGACGGGCAATTGGCTAGTCATAAATATTCACTCTGTAGAGACAATCCACACAAGTCTATTTTGATTTTATGAGTTTCAATTTTATAGAGACCTGCTTAACCCCAAAACGGTTTGCCTTCCCCAGCCTAATAGCAGGTTATTACATACTGTCCTGATTTTAAAATCCTTCCATTACAGCAAAAAGAAGAAGAAGAAAAAAGTGTATTGGCAGATTTGTTAATAAAAAAGAACCCTCAATTTTGATCTTTCAGGTAATAGTATGTGGCAAGTAAGTTACAAACAGTTTGAAGGAGCAAGACTTTAACAAAATCACAGCCTGTATAACTGTTTATGACTATTAGTGGTAAGAAGAGCAGGCGTTGCAGAATCATGACAACAGAACCTCTTTGCCACATTACCCTTGTATATGCGTATTGGGGGGTTGGAGAAGATGACCTCCTGAGGTCCCTTCCAACCCTAATTTTCTATGATTCTACGTTCATGGATATATTTAAACACAGAGACAAACGTACCTGTTTTATGCATTTGTGTTTCCTCCTTGTAAGAAGACGGATCAAACTGGGTTCTGTGAACAACTCTCTCATTAAGATTAAAAGTTCACTTTACTGAGAGTCTGCTTTGCTTTCAAGAGGGCCAGCAATTCCAATTCATAATGCAAACTGCACTTGTCCCCTTCTATACAAGCTTAACCTTTAGAGAGAAATTACAAAATATTCTCTGCGGATTTCCCACTTGCAGGGTCACATGGCTTCCAGCAAATTTCATTAGGGAGTCATTTTCAAAGCTCAATTAGTTAAGATGCTTGCCTCGAGACATACGTGCTAGTTGTTTGACATACATGCCTCAGTAGGTTCAAGATGTACACAGTATATGCATAATAATCTCTTTCCTTTCATCTTGATGCCACAGGGAAGAGCTTCACTTACTAAGGCTCAAGTCCCTGTCCTTTTTCTTTATTTCCAGGGGAGACCAGAGCCTATGTACACTTTGGAAAAAAAATGGTTATTGACTCTCCCTCCCAACCTTTTATTTGGTCGGACATTAAACCAGACATAATCAACTGACAGAGGCTTTTCCAACTGATGACAAATCTTGCTATGTTCTTGCAACGTGTATGCTAATACCACTGGGTACATCTACATGTGCATTTTAGTGTGGAGTAGACTAATTAGCTCTGCAATAAGGCATCACAGTCTACATGTGCACTGGTATGAGGGCACAGTAAACTAATTAACTCAGCCATAAGATACAAGACAGTACTGTTTGGGACAGTCCTATCTTACAGCAGGGTCATTTACTGTGCTGAAACACATGTAGATGGTGACTGGGTGGGGGCCAGACTCCTGCCTGCTGTTTAGCCACATGACTCTGCAGAATCATCACCCTCATGCCCCAGCCAGCCCTTCCATTGCCCGTTGTCACCACCTGGGGCTGATGCCCTCAGTGCTCCATACTAGCCTAGCTCTGTTCCACCCTAGCTTGAATTGTTGCCGTCCCAAGTGCATGTATAGATGCGGTGCCTGGGAACAGTTTACTCCAGCTCCAACTGCTCCAGAGTTTATTGTGTCAGCTTAATTGCATGTGTAGATGTGCCCACTGAGACACTAACTGGGACTTTTGGAGAATCCACACGCAATTCATCTACTGGCTGCGCATTAATAAGGTTCAGGGACATAGTTGTTACTTGATCAGCAGTGAACCAGAAGGTCTGGCAAGGTAGAAAGTTTGCTGTTTGGTACTAAAGCCTCATGTCTTGCCATCAGCCACAACTGCAAGGGAGTTCCTGGTTTAGGATTCAGGGATTAGTGAAAAAAGCTCCTTTTTCCTCTCACCCAGGCATTCCAGAAAGATGTACTCTTGCCTGGCTCAGAATACTCTATGACAGGGATAGCTGAACAGTTTAGTCTTATCTTTATGACCTACCATGCATGGAAGGATAGTTGAAGCACAAAACAAAACAAAAACACTTTTGTGAAAGGATAATCACCCTACCATCAAATAGGAATGGACAACTCCTACATCACAATCAATCACTTTCCCATGTAGTTGATATCCATCTAGTAGCACTAAACTATACCTAACATTTGAAAGAAAATCCCCCCTACTTGTCAATTTTGCCTAGCTATATACTAAAAATAGAAACTTCTTCCTAAAGATAATTGATGATCAGCTTATGGCCTCAATGAGGACCAATAACCCTTCACTGATGCGTTATCCTGTACATTGAAGGTATTGGTACTATTTAATGCATTACATAACATTCAGAAAACTCTTAGCTAAACAGAGGGGGAATTAAAAAGTAATTCAGAAAAGGAGATGGAGATGCACCAGGAATGTTGGACAACATGAAACTCTTGTTTTGACACTGCAGCCATTGAAAGAGGTGCTCTTCTCTAGTAAAACAAGAGCAAGTGGGACAGACACTTCAGTCGTCTCATCCATCAGAGTGGCAGCATTTTTCAACTGCTAAGCTCTCAGATTTAGTTCAACAATATCCTGCATCAACGAGCTCCAAAAGTGAAATAAAGTTATTTCCTCTATTCTGCTAGCCTCTACCTCCCCTCCCTTCAAAACGTTTTTCTGGCCAAGCCCTTCTTGACAAGCAGTGAAACAACAGTTTGCATTTTGATGGCATATTTTACACTAATGGATTTCAAAGGACACTTCAAAACTATTCATAATGCAGGAATCATTTACACTGGTACTATGATAAAATGCAATAGCACAGAATGCTACATAACATCCTTAGGACAGGAAATGAAGATGAACAGTGATCCTCACCTTCAAGAGAAATTTTAATGGGAAACAGTAGAATTTCCCTTGCAAGTTTTATCCAGAACATCAAAACTCAAATCTGTATTTCTACAAAGGCTATCATGGACTCCTTGATAAATAGAAGTCCTTAGTACCTCCATTTTACATGGTGTCTCCTGAATTCAAGACCATGTCAAGGTATAAGAGTCAAAGAGAATTCCTTTTACCAATACAAACCACTTCCTGCAGTGATTTATTTTACTTCTGGCACTATCCCACCAGGTTTTTAACTCCTTAACGATGGGATCCCAACCAACCTTAAATAATGTCTGAAGATACAAGGCTACCTCCTCTGCAGGTCCAAACTGATAAAAGGCCACTGACCCTGAAAAAGTCATATCATTACAGCAGCCAAGGACCTAACATGTAAGGTAATCAGACACTAAAAGACAACAAAATTTAGATGACGAGAGTCCTGAGAAGCCGTCTTTCATTAGACAACTCAGATTACTAAATCTTCCTGCTAAAGTCACCAGAAACCAGGCTCTGATTTTTTGGATTGTTGATCTTTTATGGAGAAGTGCGTACCATCCGCTCTTCCCCTCTCTTTTTATAAATAAATAGTCCTCCCTTAAAACTACGTGCACACAAGCCTTCCGAGGAAACTTTTGGGTCACGTCAGCACCAAAGAGTGCCTTGGAATTTGACCAGGAATTTGTTGCAGTTTTGCTACTACCTCAGGTAGCTTAAAACATGTGCATTTCTCCCCCCCAGCTGTGATATACCCTCATTCAAAAACAGACAGAAACTATAAAAAGCAATAAACAGAAATATGCCAAACACTCCCAAATCTGTGTTTGCAACACCTGACTCAACAAGGTGTTGAAACATAACTACAGCAGGGAAGTTGTTGTTAAATAGCATGCAACAAACCTCAAAACCTAGGGGAAAGCAAAATAATAATACCCTATGTTTCTTTAGCACCTTTCATCCAAAGCACTTTGCAGGATATACATATACTGGGATCATTCATCCACCCCTAAAACACAGCTACCTCCACATCAGAACACTGTTAGTAATTTAACAACTTACTGTAAAACCACAGGGCAGGGTCACAGGAGAAAGTAAAAAGCAATATGACGTTATAGAGAAAAATTTTAAGCCAGCAATATGAGTCATCTTAGGCTGATATCCTTTAGGCAAGATGTTGAAGATTACACTTGTGTGGAAAGTGTCGTGGAATCATTAATGCTCAAACCTTCAGGTTAACTTCTGAAACAAAATATAGCACCTCTAATATCACCTTGTGTCTAATATCACCTACTGAATCACTAAAGCCATTTTCAGTAGCACCTGCTTTTTCTTAGGAGTCTCTTATCTAAGTATCACCAAAGTCCAACAGTGATCAGCTTTTGAGATGTGGCAAGATTTTCATCTAATGCAGAAAACTTTGGTTAGTGCACAAAATGTTCCAAATACAGTTAAAAAAAAGTTTGAAAATGCATTTTGTTAATCTAAAGTAGTATTTCTCTAAATCTAAAGAAGGTGCTTTGAGATCCTTTCAATGGTATGGGGGGCTGGGGGAGCAAGGGGGGGGTCGGTTGGAGTGTGCAGAGCCCCCCATGCAGTGTGGGGCAGTGGGGGGCAGCAGGGATCACCCCTCTGCCAGGCAGCACCCGCTGAGTCAGGGCTTTTTTCCTCACCCCCAAGTGCCAGGAGCTGGGGCAGGCGGGCAGCCATTGCTGGGCTGGGAGAGGGGCAGCAGCTGAATCTCTGAATCAGATTTGGCCAGATCGATTTGGGACAGTGATTCGAATCACCGAATCGAATCACTGTCCCCCGAATCGGCTGAATACGAAGCAAATACTAGCCGCTTCGCACAGGCTTACTAACAATCCTTTCAGTTAGTCTCTTAGTGCCTTACTGCCACATTCAGTATCGTTGTGCAGGAACATGCGCTTATGTGTAGGATCATTGCTATTTCTGACCTTATTTCTTCTCCTTACATCACTGCCCAGTTCTCACTTGTTTCCATCACACTGAAACCCATTTTCATCCCTCATGCCCACAGGACAAGCTCGCAAAAAGCCAGTGTTGACAGTGTTATCATGAGTCAACCC
>NW_017729022.1:61564053-61583076 GCF_001723915.1 Gavialis gangeticus
CATTTTCATCCCTCATGCCCACAGGACAAGCTCGCAAAAAGCCAGTGTTGACAGTGTTATCATTAGTCAACCCTCTGTTAAATGAATGGATGAGCTGGGGCATTCACACTGCTCAGAAGTCCTGTTTTATGGGGTTTTCAGGCTCAAATATCTGGGTTCATCAGCTGCATTTTGTTCAGGTTTGAAAGGGCTTGCTCACAAATACAAATTCTGGAAACTTGATTTAAAAAGAAAAACTCAGCTGAAGCTGTCATATGAGCCATCTGTATGCATCAAATGGGCCAGATTTTGATCTTTCAGTTATAAGAATTTTCGTTTATTTATTGGATTTGCAGTGACCAATATTTGGTACAGTAGCATAACTAGGGCAGGAGGAGGAAGGCACCTGCCTGGGCACTGACTATGAGCGGGCACTGGGATCCTCCTTCTGGGAGTCTGCCACAGCAGGGGAAGCTCTGTACTGCCCCTGCCCAGCACAGGAGCTGGATGGGGCAGGGCACCACCATACCAATCAGTGCAGCTGAGGAGCAGGGGGTGAATGGGGAAGTGGAATGATGCTCCCCTCCCTCTTTCCTAGGAGCCTCTGCAGCAACAGAGAAAGCCTTGCATTGCCACTGCCAGGACACAAAGGTTGGGGGTAAATAGGATAAGCACAATGGTGCTCCCTTCCCTTCTCTTAGAGAGGTTTTTCCAGAGCAGGGGCAGCCCTTCTCTCAATATGTATGTGGTGGGGTGGGGAAGAAGAGGAGAAAGAGGGTGGCAGTGAATGGCGTACCACGGTCCAGTTGGAGGATGCCCAGCCACAGAAGAGTCGACGTTGCTGATACTGAGCATCAGCAGCCTGGGAAGGTAAGACTTCTCTCTCCTTCACCCATGCTGCTACACTTCCCTCCACTCTCCCCTGTCTACTGTAGCTGATATACCTGCGTCACCTGCCCTGGGCACTCAATGAGCTCCCTGTACCGCTGATTTGGTACATCTGCTGCTAACCTGCTCTCCTCCTCATGCTATCCATTGCTACAGAGTTCCATTCGTTCAGGTCTTTTAGCCTCTCCTTGACATTACAGGATGTTTGGAGATGTTAGAAACAGGGATCAGCATTACAAGTACAAATCCCCCCTCCTCCCAAAATGTTAGTGTCATGGCTGCCCAGGCTGTCTGTCAACCTTCTTGGCCACACCTATCTTTTGAAAAGGTTGAAAAAATTTCCTGCCCTGTGTAATAAATCTCATGTATTGATTTTCTATCTCTTGGCACCCTAACACATTACAATAATATGGAAGCAGGAGTTGCTTCTCCCTACCTCTCCCTGGTAAAGGGCATCTAGTTCTGGGTTGGACAGTGGTTAATACAACACAGTAAAGTTACACTGTAGTAGGACAGAAAGAGGGGGAGCACATTTTATCTTTACCACCTCCAGAAGGGATTCTGGGTATGCAAAATGTAATCATCCTAATTGGAATATGGGAAGACATTAAGGGAGATCTGCACTATGGCAGGGAAGTGTCCAGTCTCTCCACCAAGGCAATAAGTCTCACCCACTCCTATTTCACATGCCTCAACCCAAGACATTTGGCAGAGAGGCTGCCCTGGGTGCCCCAAGCTGCCATTTGGATTCAACACTAAACATGGCCCAGTACCAGGAAACTCCCAGGCTGTTCTCAGTGCCCCATTTCTGGAGCCAACATATGCTGAGTGGGGGCAAGACATTGCTGTGGTAGTGAGACTGAGACCCTTCTTCTGAAGTTTACACACACACACTAAGCTAGTACACCTATTCTGAGGGCCAGTTATACGAGATCTTCTGTGCTACAAGTGAATGGGGCTGGTTTCACAGGTCATCCAAAATACAGATATCTCCAGGTTCAAGAACTATGCCAGAAAAATCATAGAAAATCATAGAAAATGAGGGCTGGACAGGACCTCAGGTGGTCATCTAATCCAACCCTCTGCTCAAAGCAGGACCAGTCCCAACTAGATCACCCCAGCCAAGGCTTTGTCTAGCTGGGTCTTAAAAACCTCCAAGGATGGAGAGTCCACCACCTCTCTGGGTGACCTGTTCCAGTGCTTTACTACTCTTCTTGTGAGAATTTTTTTCCTGCTATCTAACCTCAACTTCCCTTGCTGCAGCTTGAGCCCATTGCTCCTTGTTCTGTCATCTACCACCACTGGGAACAGTCGAGATCCATCCTCTTTGGATCCCCCCTTCCGGTAGTTGAAGGCTGCTGTCAGATCACCTCTCAGTCTCCTCTTCTCCAAACTAAATAAGCCCAGTTCCCTCAGCCCCTCCTCATCAGTCATGTGCCCCAGCCCCTGATCCATTTTAAGAGCCCTGATTAGCTACCAAGTCAGATGAAGAGTGCCACCTACTGAACCAAATCCACTTCCTACAGCACCTGAGTGTCCCCTGGAGCGCTCCTATCCAAGTATGGTGCTGATCACAACTGACACTGTTTAGCTGACACAGTCACAGCTGGGCTGCAGGCAGCTCTGTCCTCAATCATCCAATCAGCCTCCCAGCCACCCCTGAGTGTCAATAGTGTGATTGTTTTTTTATGGTTAAAATGACATCCCCAGATGTTTCAGACACTGAGCCCAGGCAGATTTGACTGGTATGAATTCATCTTTGAAGAATAAATAGGAAGGTGAAGAGGTACTGGAATCAAAGCTACCGGAATCAAAGACTAGAAATCTCCAGCTATGTCTTGAGAGTGCTGGTCTGGAGATAATAGAGCCCTTCCAATTAAAGGAGGAAAAAGGATAGTTTTAAGCTACTGCTGTGTGTCCCTTCCATCCTTAACAATCCTGCTGACTCTCTTCACTGTCATGGTAATTTCACATGCCGGGAGGTCATCTCCTTGCACGCTATTTACTGTGAGGTTCTAATCTGACCACTGTGAATGCCTCCCAAACCAGAGAGCTGCATGGAAAAAACACTTTATATCATTTGGCCCCATCTCCTGCCCACACTGACTGCTACAGAATTGTTCTCTACAGTATACTCTCCAGTCTCTGCCTTGGGATGCTAATCCAAAGCTTAATAAAGAACTAATCCTTTCATGATATACAGGCTCAATTTCCCTTTGTTCAGCCTCATTCCATCACTCCTAGTTAGATCTGCTCATACCACCCAAACCGCTTCTCTCTCTTCCCCCACCCCCTTGCTGTACGCTTCCATTCAAATACTTGCAGATGATTATCATATCTGCCCTTTAGGAACTGTTTGGCCGAGCCATCCTTATTTAGTTCATTTAATCTTTCCTAATAAATCAATTCTTCCAAACCCTTAGTACATTTTTGTTGCTCTTCGAGTTCCTGGAATCTATCCATTTCACATAATGCTCCCAGCGTATTAAAGCAGACAGCGCAGGATACCCAGCGAGCATCTGAGAGCCAGTGCTGTGAACAATATTAACTCAGAAAAGCTACCCTCCTACACCTCGCACCCCTGCCTGCACACAGAAGGGGGATGTACAAACGAGGTAACCAAGTTCCTAGTTAGAACATGACAGCTGCTGTTTATCTTGTCAGCAGCTTATTCTTCTGGAACAGGAAGTCTTAAGTTGTGCCATGGATCAATCGACCTTCCGTTTCACTTAATCTTCCCCTGGACGTGGCTGACAGCATTAGATAGGAAAGGAGCAAAGACAGGAGCATGTTTCCTTGGGAAATCAGAGGAACACAGGAACTGCCAGACTAGGTCTGTGCCGTAAGTCCATCTGGTCCAGACTTTTATGCCTGAGACAGGCTAGCACCAGATGCTTCAGGGGAAGAAGGAAGATCCCTACAGCAGGCAGAGGTGGGGCAGTCCACCCCTCACAGGAGAAGGCTTCATTTTGGTCTCCAGTAGTTACAGATCTGTGGAAGCACAAGGTCCAATATCTTTTCCAAAATATATATTATCCTTAAGCATACAAACTTAGGATATGGATAACCTATGCAGTCAAACCTGGGTTCTCTCAAAAACAAATAAGATGCTACTACCATATTTACTCAAGTATTAGATCATCCAGATTGTAAGATGACTCCCACAATAATTAGATCCTATATACAGAAGATTTATAACATTTGATATAATTTTCCAAGTATAGAAACTAATTATTGGAGGTTTGTCTTGAATTTGTCAATCTCCCACTGCTACAGCAGGGGAAATAAGCCTGGGGGGTCAGGTAGTCCCTTTGCCCTCTGCTCCCCACCCCCCTCCCCCAATTTCTTCCCCCTCCTCTCCCTAAGCACATGGAAGTAAGGAGAAAAATTGAAAAAACTCACCTTGAAATAAACCTAACTGTACCAATTTGCATATAGTACCCATAGACTTAGTCCATCCAGAATTGATGCATTGTCCCTTTTTTGAAACTGCTTCAAGTTTGAGCACAGGTAGTCTATGAACAAACACTTTATAGCAGCACTCTTGTATCTAGTTAGAGTACAAACTTAAAAAAAAATGAATATATATACACACATCTATACCTCTGCAAATCTGCCTTGTGACCAGTATGGTTCACTTGACAGTGCAAACCACACCTTTACAGTTGCACCATTCTCATTACAATAACTGCACTGTGTACCCGCGCTACTACATATCTGTGTACCTGTCACCATCACCTTTACCCACCACAATCACATAAAGGGCCACCTTAGTGCCCTCTGCATCTCACTCAGTCCCATTTTGATGAAGTCTTCATATGAGGGGTTATATGTCTGTTTATCAGCAGGTTCCTGGTTTTCCACAGAGCGTTTCTGAAGCAGGAGATGAACTGGCTGAAGCAGGCTATCAGAGTTCCCTGCTGCTTGGTCAGGTGACCGAACAGCACCACCTCTCTGGTCCAGGACTTGACCCCTGTCACCATCAGGAAGAGTACGATTGCTCTCCTCCACACCTCCTGGCAAAGATGCAGTACCTGAAGAGGTGGCTGATTGTTTCTACCTTCTACCAGCTGATTTGCCTGTGGCAGTTTGATGGGCCTCTCTGCTTCCTGGTTTTCTTTACTCAGATGGTTTTGGCCCAGGCAATTCTACTGACCTAGAGGGGGAGATCCCCTTCTTCTTGGCCTTGAATGACTTGGTGTAGATGAGGGTGGAGACCTGTCTATTGCACTGCGGGCAGGCACCCCTGCAACAGTCTACCGTAGCCTCCCAATGGGAGGATCTCAACTACACAATTTAAGGTGATGGGGGATTGCTCTCAGGCTCTCTCGCTAGCTTGCTCCTATGACCTTTTGGCTAGGGGCAAGTGAGGCTAGGGGGCATCTGAACCCCATGGCCTTGTGACCCCAGGGCTTGGGGTTTGTGCATAGGATGCCTGTCATGGATTGGGGAAGATCTGAAGCCCCAGGCTGAAGACTGGGAGGTGGGATACTCACCAGTGGTGGCACCACAGACTTGAACAATTGAGCTCTGCTCAGTTGATAGAATTCAGAACTGATTTCACTAATTTGGCCCAAGACACAAAATTATTTTATATATCTCAGCGTATCAAATGTAGCATTTTTGGCATCAAGGGGAGGATGTGGGGGTTGGCTCTGACCTTCCCAGTGCCACCCTGGTACTGCTGTACCCCCTAGGGCCAGGGCCAGGGCCAGTTCCCCGCAGAGGGAACACTTACCCGTTTTCCTGTTGTTTTTGTTTTTTTTAAGGGTCAAGCCCCCCTCTCCCCCACCAAAAAAAAGCAACAAAAACCAAAAAAAAAAGACAAGAATGGATACAGATTGTGGAGGCAACCAAGGGCCTCTAGGGTCTATGGTGCTAAATTATTATAATTTTTTAGTCTAGATATGGATATACATGTCCTGTCCAATCCAAATGAATCTTGCTAAGATTTTGGCCTCAATGAGATCCTATATCAGTGAATTTCACAGTCCAGCCACACGTTGTATGAAAAATATTTCCTTCTTAAACATCCATTCATGATCTAGAGTTGAACCCACCTCTTAATTCCACGGTGTGTCTCCAAGTTAAATCCTTTCTTTGTTCTGTGTTACAGTCAGTCTGAGTGAGGCCACCTGAGGTGCCTGAGGTGTGTTTACTGTCTTGGAAACAATGCCCTGTACTTGGGTATAACAAAGATGCCCATCAGACCAGCTATGCTCTCTCAGAACAAGCAATATGACTCCAACCCTGAGGAAAATTAAGAGGAATAAGGCAGCGGTACCAAACACCCCTGCTGATCATTAACTTGTAAGTGCTGACTACTCACTTCCCAAGAGTATTACAAGACAGGGAAAGAGAATACCTTACAGGCAAGAAACAGAGACAAGTACCCACTGCCAAAGTGCACTTTTGTGTAGGCTGCCACAGAGCTAATGAATTGCCTTCTATGGTTTGAGGAATCTTTGCCCTGAAAAATTCCCATATGTTTTAAATATATTTAAAGACTACAGCATCTCTGCAGAGACCTAAACACACAGCTCTTACTTAAACTCCCAGGTAGAATCTGACAGTAAAGCCCCATCAGTTCTCCTTTTGACAAGATCTTAAGTAAGTGAGATCCAACTGAAACAGTGGCAACCCCCATTTCTGGCTCAGCCCCTTCTCCATCCCGTTTATGCTCCCCACTGTCCCCAAATAAGTGTGGAAACAGATGCTGTGAAGGCCAGTAAATGTAGGCTGTTTTAGACCAAAGGGGTAAGTGAATTAGTCCCCTCCCCTGGGATAAGAAAGAATGGAGATATACACACAGCACACATACACTTGCCAGTCGTAAGTAATCTGCCCATCCCAAGTGTATGCCAATTAAACCTTTAAACCATCAACCAGATTAAACTGTATATTCCCTGTATATTGTAACTAAGCAGCTAGAACCTCTGAAAAGCAGCAGCAGCAGCAGCTGGCATTTTATGGGCTTGGCTTGCTTTTAACAGTCGTCCATTAGAGGTCACTAGAACCCAATTGGAGCATGAAGTGAGAGGCTGCCATAAGGACATCGGGTTCTTTTGTGGCAGACAGGATCCTAAGAACAAAATCTATACAGAGCAAACTTTCCCTCAAACAAACAAACAAGCCGAATGGAGGCTGTTTGTCACCCTGACCCCATTTATAAATCTGCTAAAAGAATCTTAAAAGGAGAGAAGAATGCGCTGGGAAAGAGAATGCACCATCGTCCTTTTATTGCCCTGCTTTGAAGGGACAGCGTGATGTGAGTGCATCAGTATTAGGGGAAATATATATATTTTTTCTGGTGGTGATTGGTAAGGAATCAACGAGCATTCTGCACACAGCGGATAGAAAAGGCGTACGTTTTCAGGCAGACAAAGGCAATGTCTTAGGCAGGCAGGCAGTGTCCAGTTATGAAAACACCCAGGTCCCCATGATATCAGTCTTGGCTGCCAAGGGAAAGAAATTGCACGAGTGCCAATGACTGCCAGCTACAGTACAGAAATCGGCACCTCCCTCAGCCCCTCTGGGAAAGCAGCAGGTGGGCTGCAACAGCTCTGGGCCCATGTAAGCCCCCTCTGTGCTTCTCCCCACACAGCAGGCAGAATGAGGAGCACACCCCGGGAGGAAATAACTGAGCCGTGACACTGCAGTGCAACACAGCAACAGCTGTCGCTTCTTGCTGAAGCACACCATTGCCATGCATCAGAGACCCAACACCCCAAGGAAACACAAGACTCCAGCTGTCCTGGGAGTCAGGCATGCAGGACACCTCTAGAAAAATCAGGAATGAGCAGTCACCATTGTGAGGGAAGCCTAGTGGAAGCCAAATGACCTCAATCAGTCTGGAGAAACGCTGGCAAAGGGGCTTGTCAATATGCTACTGCGTTTTATTAGATGTTGCTCCCCCCCATTTGTAGTACGTTGTGGTTGATAATTTTCAGGGACTGGGGGACATTTTATTGGATTCCACAGCAGGTGGATAGTTCATCAGCTGACTATATCCCTTCAATGCATTGAGTCCTACTGGAAGGAGGGGAGTTTGCTGCCCCTTTCAAAATGGATAGGCTTTTTATGGGTCTGCCTGTGCCCTCAGAGTCCCTGGCTCATTTAAAGCCATGGGTACCTCTTACTTCTTGTGACATGTCCATATACCACAGAGCTCAGTCAGCAGGATGCCAGGCTGCGATGGAATTGCACTGTTGCAGCAGCACGGTATGAAGACATAACCATAATGATGGGAGTATGTTGCCCCCCCTCACCCCAGGCAATTACAAATTAGGTGACAATCCTTCTGTGCAGCATGGTTAGGTCTGCTCTGCATCTGTCTCGCCATTTGTCCCCTGGTAATATCTTTTGTCCTTAAGTACCTGACTGGCTCATTTGAAATTATGGTCACAGTCACAGCTTCTATTTGCTGCATCAACATCTCTATACACTCTCAAAGAATCTTTGTTAGCATGCGGATGCAGTGTACTGAAAGGTGTGGGGGCTGGGGGAGAGGAGAAGGATATGCAAGTGCTTACTGGACCTTCGCCTCCATGAAAGACAATGACAAGCTTGGATTCATAGCCCAGAGCTGCATGACCTTCCGTTTAGCTACTCATGACAAATATTTACACAGGGAAGATGGTGAACTTGTATTTCAACTGATGACATTTTTTTGCAATGAATTTTTGAGCCAGCCAAAGGACCAGACTGACAGTTGCCCAGGGTGTCTCTGGTGCTGTATTTATTCAAAGCACAGACAGAAATGCTGGGAGTTTTCTACCCACACAATACTCTCTTTTCTCTCCATGTACTTCAGCCCTGATCTGGAGGGGCAGTGTCTGTAAACAAGGTAAAATGCACCTGCCACAGCTCCTGCAGTCCTTGACTTCTCCGATGGCACTACTACTCACGTTACCAGCAGCTTCTGTGACCCACCTCAGTAAAAACCTGGACTGATACCCAAGTGTATTTCACACAAACTACTGCCCTGCAGCAACCAGAAGGCTGTGAGTTTGAACTAGTGAGCTAGGTTGAAGTTGAACCACTGTCCTAGCAAGTAATGCCTATTTGGAGTGTAAGCAACCCAATGAGCCACCCAGGCTCCAACCCCCAGGCTTCAAGCTCAGCCACCCCTTTCTCCATTCCAAAGCAATACACTTTTTTATTCCACCCCTGTGCTCATGTGAATTTACTCCCTCTTCCTTCTTAAAATTGTGGTTGTAAAAGAGGCTATGTGCTTAGTCACCTTCCTCTTGCAATGCTATACAGCTCTTCCTCCATACCACTCCAGGAATAATGTTGAGGGCCCTCCAAAAGAACCTCTCTCAGGTGGAGTAATGGTGGCTTCAGACTTATTGTGTTGTTTATGACGGAGTGAGAGGGATAGAGGATGTAGCTGTAGAGACTATAAAAGGGGCTTCTTAACTGAGGCTATTGGATGGGGTGGATCAATGCACAGACCCTTGGGGTCTGGGCCAGGGGCCCCTGTGCCGCCAGAGGCAGCACATTCCAGGCAGGCATCCTGGTTGTGGGCATCTGTGTTAGGCAGTGTGCGCCTCTTATCCGCTCTCTGGGCAGGCAGCCAGGGGCAGAGCTCGTGCCCCCGCCAGCCTGCCCTAGGCCTGGCCCATCCCAGATTGCTGGGGGACCACAACTCCAGCTGCACAACATCTGCCAGGCGGAGGGGCCGGGGACACCTTCACCTCAGTGGGGCTCACACCCCATAGCTTGCCCCGGACGTGTGGAGGAAGCTGGGTGGGCTCAGCCACAGCCCCCTGGCAGGTGCTGAAGGAACCTACCCTGGCATGGTGGGGGCCTCCAATTCTCTGTTTGCCCATGCCCCAATAACTCTCCATCCAGCCCTGCTACTGCACACAGATAGGACCTCTCATTTTCTTGCTCTCAAACAAACCACCATAGCAACTTATGTTTCTAAAAAGCCACAATGCAGGGTCACCCAAAATCCTGGCCTGGATGAAGCAGTCCTGGAAGAGACTAAGGACCACTCTACAGGCAAGAAAGGAGTGGGAGGGATTTTCAGAAGGAGGAAGGACCAATCTAGCTTTCTTGCTCCCCTCCCAGGAAAAAGAATTAACATTTTTGAAAACCCTGAGATAGAGAGGAATAAAAAGCTATAAAATGGAAGGATTTGTTCAGAGTGCTCTGAGGGATTATAGTGAAAATGGGAGGAGTGAAATGAAATTAAGAAAAGAAAAATTTAGACTGGAAAAGAGGACACACTAACTCTAGAAGATAGCCTTCAAGGGAAGTTAGGAAATCAGTGTGGTTTAAGCTCTATAGGCTGGACATGACTATCAGGAATTAGTTTTGTGGAGCACTCCTGCACTGGATGAGGTGGGCAAGTGACCTCATGGGTGTATTTGGTCTGTAGCTGTCCTGATGATATTTGAGATCTAAACGGAGAAGGCAGACTGGCAACTGAATGAGCAGGGGATGTGACCACTCTGCTGCTGCAGCACTCCTTGGCTTTTGGCCTTAAAGAACATTATCCCCAGGGACTTCCTTCCTCCAATTAGACAGTGGCAGCAGCTTCCTGACAGGCACCGAGAAAGCATGCAGGCATCCTTGCAACTCACCCCCCTCCCAACCTAAAACTAACAAGCAACTCTCCTTGCCCTCCAGTCACCGCTGCCACAGCCTCTGCCAGCTCCTCCAAGCAACCCCAGGATCTGAAATCACTGGCAAATAAATCTATTCTCTCTGGGACTGGGGGAAGGAAGGGAGCTCCTTCCAAGGGTCAGTGGAAAGGCTTTCCTTGAGAGAAGAGGGGAGGCAACTCAACAAGGGCAGCAGTCTCTCTGCTACCCCTTGGTTTAGTCTTACTCTCCAGTCCTTGTGAGTGGGAGAGAGATGTCTGCTCACATTAAAGCTGTTTCTCTTTTGATGAGCTGCATGCAGGCAAGCATAAGCTTGGGGAATCACATGAAGTGTGGCAGGGAAGGAAAGACAGAGAAAGAGAGGGACCCTTTCAAAATACTCCTAGCTATTTTTACTCAAAGCAGACTATAAAACAAACAAATAACGTGATCTCCCATGAAAAATTGGTAAAAAAAAAAAAGTTAATCTCTTCTTAAGGGCTAGATTCAGACCCATGCCACCCCACTGTGAATCAAAAGTTTTTCCACATGCCCTGGTGCATTTACTCCTGGAAAAAAACAGAGATTAAGGCCCGGCCCAAAGTGACAGGATTCCACGGAGAGGCAAAGTATTGTTAAGCTGGGACTTGAGAGAAACCTCTTTGAACCTGGTTGGCAAAACAGTCCCCTTTATTTAGGATAAAATTAAGAAGCAGGTGAGCTCAGTGGCAGGCAGCTGAAATGATAGGAGCCACCACCCAACACATGGACAAAATGCAGGGCCTGCTTGGAACCAAGTTAGTGGGCAGAGGGGGGGCCCTGGAGATCCAACACAAGCTCCGAGTGGTATTGTTTTGGTGGAGCTGGGCATGTCAACACAAGCAGATGCAGCTAGAGAAGGTAGCCAAAAGCTCAGGACAGCCAGAAAAGTCCTTGTAGCCTGACCCCATGAGACAGGTGAAAAAAGAGAAATTGCTTTTGGAGCACAGTGCAGGCTGGAAAAGGCAGCAGAGAATATAGAGCCAGGATGCTGCCTCCTGCTGTTTGATGCCCATGGTGTTCAGGGAAACAGGACTTTGCGTATGTTAGTTGCCAACAAACTAGAGTGCATCAGGGAAATGCCCAACTCCATCATGGATTCACCTGTCAGTAGAAACAGCTACGTTCTGAAGGGTACAGAATTATTCTTCTTTCTGGCCTCTGGCAGAGTGCTACTAGGCTGCTGTCTCTGAGACAGTTTCCAGAGTTTTCACCATCTCCTTGAAAACTGACACTTACCTCCTCCAGAGGCAAGCTTCCCAAATCAAAATGAACAAGAAACGGGAGAGGGAACTGCACAGTTCAGGGCGCTGGGGAGACAGAGCCCTCTCTTTTCACCAGTTCTCAGTGGAACAGGCATCCTACAACAAGCAGTGCTACTTATTGATTCCTGTGGGCAACCTGAACAGACAGATCCAACATCAAATGGTCACAGGATCTGACTTTCTCGTACTGTCCTGACAGGCAGTCCCTTCAGAAAGGGGCTGAGGCACAAGCGCATCTGCATGCAGAGCTGAGGGAAGCCCTCACTCCCACTGCTTGCGCTGTACCCGTTCCGTGAATAATACAGTTCAGTCTCCAGGGCTGGCTGTCAATCTGACACCTTCCAGTGGTGCTAAATTCACTTAGAAAATAAAGTAGCTAGTGTGCGCTACACATTTCAAACCTACTAGCCAAGATTCATGTTGCACATTTATGGGCAGAAAGGAGGAAAAAGCAGCGCTGGGGAATTACGACAAGCAGCCGACAACCCCTCCCAACACATGTACATGCACAAACTTACCTTTAGCTTCTTCCTCCTATATAACAGCTTGATTGCCATAGCAACTGTAATCCTAGGTCATGCAGCTTAAAAAAAAAAAAAAAAAAAAAGTAAAGATACATGCCATCACTGAATATAGCCTCAGTGGCAGAATCTAATTTTCATTAGAGACATAATGGTGGTTTTGCATAATCATACATATATTAATACCCAACATGCCAATGTTTGGTTAAAATTCATGAATTCAGCTCTAAATAAAAAGTGCTGATGGCTGAGGGTTTATTTCTTTTCTTTTATTAAGGAAAATATTTTTAAAGCTCAGAGTTGTGCAGCTTCTTCCTAATCCTGTAATTAACCGGGGGGTGGGGAAGAGAGTGGAGCTGAGGATGCAGAGGTGAAGTGAAATCTCAAACTGAATCACTTTGGGAAAGGGCAAACTGAGGCTGGTCTCTTTAGCTTCCGTGGGTGGAGGGATAAGGCAACTGCAGCACAAAGTCAGGGTGTATCTGGAATTAAACACAAGAAGACATTGCCCTTCTGAATTTGTAGTGGAGTAACATTGTCCCAAGGGGCATATTACTATGGGGAACTGATAGGCACAGGAACTGGCATGCTAGCGGGACTATGAGCAACTGTTCACAGCACAAACCGAGGGCTGTATTTTCATTAGGATACTGATTCTCCCTGGGTGCCCTCAGAGTAATCAAACAGCAGAGCAGCTGCATTCAGATAACAACACTTTCTAGAACAAAATAATATCCTGTTACAGATAAACACTAAAAAGACTTTACCTTTTTGTGCCCAGCTACCCTCCCGATATTCCTATTCCCTTCTATGCAACCTCCTGCCTTTCCACCCTACGTTTCTGTCTGTAGTCTAATCAGCAGGGCCTAAGCTCTTTGCAGCACCTGGCATTTAATCAGGTCTTGTTTGGCTGGATGGAAAACTCCTGTGTTGGAGAGGACCACAGTCACTTTCAACAGGCTTTCATGTTTCTGCCTAAGGCTTTTCTGTGGGAGGTCGGGGCTTCTGTGCCTTCAGGTCCTGAGCAGCTCTGGAAAGGAAGGCCTTGAGACACTATAGAGAGCACTAGACCAGCGGTTCTGAACCTTTTTCAGTTGATGTACCCCTTGGTCTCAGAGTGAGACTTCATGTACCCCCTAGGAGCGACGTTTCTCGTGTGAGGTTGAGGCATGGAGCAGGAGTAGGATATCTGGTTTCCACGTGCATGTGCAGTGGAAACCCCGGCAATTTCAAATTGTCAAGACATTTTTTAGGCCCTTTGACCTGTGTTAGACAATGTATGAAATACATCTCACGTACCCCCTGATGAGGCTTCACATGTACCCCCAGGTCAGAACTGCTGCTCTAGACATTTGACTTGTGCGCTGGTTTATATAGTTCTGACCAAACGCACAAAGTCTTGGCTTAGCCAACTCCGTGTAAAACCAGTGCTGGATTTTGTGGGGCAGTCCCTTCTTTGGCTGGAAGAAAATCTTGGTCTGGGACTACTAGCAAGAGTTTCTTCTAGCAGGTTGAACTCTTGTCTTAGGCCAAAGAGACAAGGCAGAGAATGTGTGCGTGCGAGGAAGAGTTCAAAAGCTAGTCCTGAGAGAGCCTGACAGTGTTTGAGGGGTGGGTTTGACCCACAGACAGAGCAGAAAAAGGAAAGAGGCAGGGAGAGAGGCAACAAAGAGAAAGTGAAAGAGGGAAAAAGAGACAGCAAGGCATTTCTGCAACAAGCCATAACTGTGGTCCCCTGTGGTGTGGAATTCCTCCTCCCCTCCTCTCCTCTCCTCCTCACATCTTCATTAGCCAGGTTACCTCTGAGCAGACAGGGAAGAAGAGGTTTAGCACAAGTGGAGCTGTCAGCCAGCGTGGAGAAAAGTCCAGCAATTAAAGTGCAGCCTACCCTTCTGTCCAAGCCAGGAATGAGTTGTGGTGGGGAGGGAAAAGGGATTCCCCATCTATGATCAGACCTATTTACTTTATAGATGGAAGGTGGAATTACTCTTCCCTGCAAGTGCCCCTCCTCCCTGTTTACCTGGGGAGGTCTGAAGGATTTGAATCCCATATACCTGGGATTTGCATGGGCTTGTGTTCAGCACAGTTTGTACAGCATGCAAACAAACAGATTCACAGTTTGCAATGGCATAATGCTGCCTGCCCCTGTGCAGGCAGGCAAGAGCTCTGAGAGTCCACCTGGGTCCATCTGCTTTGATGAAAGGATTAATAACAGTTTTTCAGATGTAATCAGTCATCCAGATCAATGGCAGCCAACAAAATAAATGATAGGCCAGATTAGGCAGCCTCAGGCATCACGCTTGGTTGTTACAATAAGGAAGATTGTGTGCTACAGGAGTAGGGAAAGGGACTCATGGGAGGAGGGAGAGGGGCTCTCTGGAAGAGTGCCAGCGAGGAAATAAAAGGGAAGCTATTAATTTAATTCTGTTTGGATTAATTCGTTAAACTAATTTGAATCTTTTTTATCATAATGAACCTGCATTTCTCCCTCTCTCCCCCCCTCCCTCTGGAAGTCCCCCCTTCCCCACAATGAGACTGAAGGCCTGGAAAGAGAGAAATGTCAGGGAGGGGGAGATTCATCCTCCTATTGAATAGGTCAGCCTGACAGGAGGTGCTGTGCTCTGACCATCTCTTTCCAGTCTGGCATGTGTTGAGAGTTCAATGGACATGAGTCCCAGGGGAAGGAGGGCTCGCTGTCTTCCTAAACCACCTCCTTCACCCCTTCCTCCAATGAACCCTTGGTCCTGTGTCTGTAGAAGGACATGCCTGAAATTGAGGAAGGTTCATCCAAATTTGTCAACAGGGACCAGGGAAAGATGGAGGAAGGCACACAGAAACCCCACTCCAATTCACTAAACATGCAAGATATCCCTGTTTTAAGGCCAGCTTGTGAACAAAGCAAGAGTCTGTCAAACTGAGGAACAGTCACATGGGGGAAGTGCTTTGTCCTTTAAGATGTTTATAAGTGAGCTAGGCAAAACTTTGGAGGATAAACGCACACAGACACAGTGAGGCCAAGAAGGGGAATTGACGCAGCAAGATTTCTTTGAGGGGAATTGTGGCTTAGTTGGTTAATGCACCTATGTAGAGTAAATAGGAGGATCTGGTTTCCTATCCTGTTGATGCCAGATAAGTACGATACAGGCAATCCCTGCTTAATGCTGTTTCACTTAGTGCTATATTGCTCATTTCAAATTGATACAGGCAAGTTGCGCTTAGCAGTATTTCTCTATAACACTCATTTTAAATTGATACCTGATTCCACTTAGCGCTCAACAAGTTTCATTATAATGCTCACAATCGCCACCTGGGGTCATTAAAAATACTTGTGGTCGCCATCTTGGATCATCAAAAACTTCTGGTTTCGCGTAATGCTTGGTTTTTCAGGAACCACTTAAGAACGCTAAGTGGGGGTTGCCTGTATACATCCTGGGGTCTTCTCCATCTCTGGTATCAGGTTGGAAGGAAGATTCAAACTCCTTTCTTCCGAGCCTTTGAATAGGTGAGGGAAACACAAGCAGATGGCTCCACTGATTCTGTTATCAGCAACAAATGGATAATTCTGAGCAAGTGCCTGCCAGAAAATAGGAAAGTGTCTGTGTGTTGGGGGGAACTACAGAAGGAGGAAGAGTGAAAGAAAGGGGTGGGGAGAAAGACAGACAAATACAATAGTATGTCTATGCTACAGTCAGAGATACGATCACTGAACAAGTAGACATCCCTGCGTGAGTTTTAATCCAGTGACCTTGGGTAGGGAGGGCACTGGAACTGTCATGGCAGCTGCCAAACAAATATGCTTTGTCTTAGGCTTGTACCACTGGGCTGAAGCTGGAGCTAGCAGAGCTTCACTGCTATCAGTGCCCAACCTACCAGACTAGAGCTAAAGCAGGTACATTGGAGGCACCTGACTGTGGTGTAGGCTGAGCTGCAGAGAGGCAGGCAGGACACCATATTGAAAGTTTCCTTCAATTCTTTCTCTACTGGTCCCAGTGAAAGCCTCTGAGAACCATTTTAAAGATGCAAGGGGAAGGGGACCCTCACTGAGTTGCCTGCCAACGTCCTGGGCTCAGGTGTTTGTCTGCACAGGCATGTCTGATCCTTGCCAGAGATGCACCTTTGAAAACAGGACATAAGTCCTCCCTGTGAAAAGCCAAAGAGCAATGCAAGGCTGGACAGCAACCCAAGGAATATGCTTTCTGAGGAGGCCTGACACAGGACACCTCTGTAGGAAGAAGGCACTAGACATACAGATCCTTTTTAAAAGAATCCCCCGGTGGCAGGGGTAGGCCAGTGGTGAGGCTCTCTCCCTGAGTGGCCTGCAGTAATGTAACAATGGCTGGGTGAACAGGGGCACCTTCCCCTTTCACCTTCCCCTCCCCAACAAATCCTGCACCTTCCCTGCAGTGACTCCAACTCTACCTTTAGTATCAGGAAGGGCAGGGCAGCAGCAGCAGCGCATGGTGCCCCGAGCAGTGGAGGTGCACAGTGCAGGAGCAGCAGCCAGAGGTTTGCTGCTGTGGAAGGGGACATCACCTTCTTTTTTGCCACCGAAAATTAGTGTTTAAATGGCCACTCAGCATGTGTTGGTGAGCAAGAAATAAAGAGGTGACATCTGCTGACATCTTCTGGGAGGGCAAGACAGCAGTGCACAGTCAATCCAAGTAGTTTTTGGAGAATGCTGGGGACAACTTCTTGGTGTAAGTGTTGGAGAGGCCAACTTAGGGGCACGTTCTTCTCGACCTGCTGCTCACAAACAGGGAATAATTGGTGGGGAACATAGAAGTGGATGGTAACTTGGGCAGCAGTGATGACTGAGTTCAGGATCCTGGAGAAAGGAAGAAAAAATAGCAGCAGAGTAAGGATCCTGGACTTGGTTTGGGTGAGGCCACATCTGGAGTTCTGTGTTCAGTTCTGGGCCCCCCATTACAGAAAGGATGTGGACAAATTGGGGAGAGTCTGGGGGAATGGGGGGTGGGAAACAAAAATGGTCCGGGGGCTGGGGCACATGACTTAGGAGGAGAAGCTAAGGGAACTGGGCTTATTTAGTCTGGAGAAGAGACGACTGACAGGGGATTTGATAGTAGTCTGCAACTACCAGAAGGGGGGATCCAAAGAGGATGGGGCTAAACTGTTCTCAATGGTGGCAGATGACAGAACAAGGAGCAAGGGTCTGAATTTGCAGCAAGGGAAGTTTAGATTAGCTATTAAGAAAAACTTTCTCATCAGGAGGGCAGTAAAGCACTGGAACACGTTATCTAGAGAGGTGGTGGGATTTACATCCTTGGAGGTTTTTAAGGCCCAGCTAGACAAAGCCTTGGCTGGGAAGATCTAGTTGGGGCTGGTTCTCCTTTGAGCAGGGGTTGGACTAGATGACCTCCTGAGGTCCCTTCCAGCCCTCATTTTCTATGATTCTATGATCTTCCCCCTGTAGCAGTGAACCTCTGGCTCTGGCTTCTGCCCCATTCACTACCTCTGCCCAAGATGCAGAATTGGCCAGTTACACCTCTGGTGGTATGCTGCTCGGAAAAGTTAGCTCTGGTTCTGGGAAAACACGATGACTTCTGACCAGGCCCCTGATTTCTGTTTTGCTGTGGCATGTTTTTGTGTGTCAAACCAGGGGCTTATAGATATTTTCTTTTTCCATGAAAGGATTTGAGTGCTTCCCTTAAGGGCTCTTTGAATTAAGCTCTGCAGCTCCATTCACCCTAATGCTGCTGAGGCTTGCCTGGCATTCTCCATGATACAAGAGCGCAAAGCTAGAAGGACCTTCTTCTGCCTGCATGAAATGACAGAGCCAAGTGGCTGCTGGCTTTTTATCTGAATGTTAAGAGATCAATGGCTTACTATTTACCATTCTCCCTAACAGGGTCTTGCAAAAATATTCACAGGAGTGAGTCCGGCCAGGAATAAGAGGAGCTAAAATCTGAGCCATCTGGTTATGAAGACTGTTGTCTTTCCCAGTAGAAATTACGTTATGGAGACCCTAGGGAAAGTTAAACCCTGAGGGGGATGAGGAACCCAACTTCCCTCAGCCCCAAGGGGCAGCGAAGTAGAAAGCAGCTCTGATAGCTGTTCTGCTAGAAGGAAATTATGCCCAGTGATACTCTTGCAAAAAAGACTCTTGTTTGACCCTCTGGGACACTGTTGCTGATAACTGTTCCACAGGGAGGAGATAAAACAGCCTTGCAATACAAGATCTTGTAATATTCTTCGGAGTCTGTCTGAGATATAGGCCTGGACTCTGGGCTGTATCTTGAGAGTGAAGCATCCAGAAAAGCATGAGAGGCTCAAATATGCCTATGCACACCCCTTTTCTGAGTCCTGAATTCTGGACCGTTTGGGGGGGTCCTTAGTGGCTGCTTGAACTTACAGTTGCTGTACGCTGCTTCTTGCAGAGCTGTCCCACCACTCGGAGTAGCTGAAACACAGAACGCTTTGCCCACATTCCCCGCCTGCTCCTTGATGCACCCAGGTTCAGGCCCAAGAAGGCCCTCTTTGGGGTATTTCCCATGGGAGGATGATAATGGGACCTGAGGTAGCACAAACAAGGTAGGTCCTGGCTCAGAATCAGTGTGCTGATCCCCACCCCCACTTTGGAGAGGACAATAGCAAGGCTTAGTAGCAAGGTGGATAGTATCTGGGACTTGAGGAAAGGGTGATCAAAAGAGGCTCATACTCATTGCAGAAAATATATAGGCCCAATGCAGGCATTCTGAGTTTGGGGGGGGGGGGGTTTTT
>NW_017729022.1:61583246-61585544 GCF_001723915.1 Gavialis gangeticus
GTTTGGGGGGGGGGGGGATTTTTACCCTAGTAAGAAGTTCAAACACTTGAGACTTGTCCTGCCATGAAGAATCAGGGTCAAGTAGGCAACTTAAGCACAGCCCACTTCAGGCCCAAGGTGCTGGCAGCAGAGTTAAGCCTGACAGTAAGTGAACTGTAGTAAAATATGTGAGATTGAAAGGGCCATTTGATTCCATGAGGGGGAAAAGAAGACAGAGGAGCCTGTAGGAAGAGCATGAAGGTGGCTTAAGATGAATATGAGAGTGAGCTACAGTGATGGGCTAGGCAGCCGGCCCCTGTCCCTGAAACATCTCATGTTCTTTTGCTGACACCTGAAGTTTTGCTGATAAAGTGCTGACTTTGTCCATTCGCCTGGCAAATGTACTCATTGCCTCTGGCATACCCCCCACCCTGCACTGCGTCAGAGCAGAGAGGAGAACTACTGCTTGTTTCCTTTGATCTCTGGTCTGCTCTCCCTGAGTCTCGCCCTTTGTTTTCAGTGCAGTTTTGATTGTGCCTCTGGCTTTTGCTCCAGCATAGCAGCATTATCAGCCTGATCCTTCTGAGGGAGTGAAGAGAGAGGCAGAGAGAATTACAGTATAGCACTGCTGGGATAGGAAAGACTGAATGGTCCCCCTTCCATGCAAATGGGGCCATTAAATCACATGGGGGTATCTCAATGTGGCAAGGGCTGGAGTAACTAGTCTCTTATTCCCATTAGGAGGAACCTGCTGGAGACTCAAAGAGGACCAGTGAGCATCATCTTCTCCAGATCAAGCATTAGGATTTAGGCAATTTAACTGACTCTGCACAGCTGTTCACACACAAACTTACTCAGGAGCATGCACTCTCCCCAGAGGAGCATAGTTTGTGGGCAGCTACAGGGTCATATACCCGTGCCCACAACTGCACTTGTCTATCAGACTCTCAGACACACAGGGGCAGACTTTCAAGAGGTCTCACGGCATCTCAAAGGCTCAGGGACTCTGCACTCACAGTCAAGGCCAAATTTTCAAGCAAACAGAGCAGCCACAGGGCACCTAGCCTGCTGAGCCTGTTTGAAAGCAATACACAGCCTCATATGATGGCATTTTCAAAAGCACCCTAATGAGGCTGGATCACAAAACCCAGGCAGACTTTCAAGCCGATTTGTGCTTCAAAGTGCTTTTGGGGAACCCTCTCTTGGAGAACAGGATCTGAGTTGATCTGAAAAATTTGGCCCTTAAAGCCTGTTAGACGTACATTAATGCATATGTGCAATCACACAAGCGCAGTTCCATACATGTACAATAGCAACAGTTGGGGCACTTAGGACACAGTGACATCTGTAATTCTCAGAGCACTTTATAGAAGAAGGCTAGTAGTGTTATGGCCACTAAACTGATTGGGAATGAGGTATAGGGAGGTTCATTTAAATCATTTGATTATGCAGCAGTTCAGTGTTGGAGCTGAGAGGACAGACCACTAGTTGATCCTGAGATTCCTGGTCCTGTGTTCTACTGAAGCCAGTGCTGCCCTTGCAATCAAATATGTTCTCCTCTACCCAGTTGTGCTCAAAGGCCCATTGTCATGTGCTCCCCTGCTCCCACAGAGACTGCTAAACAAACACCCATTTTTCTTTCTCCCTCTCACATGCACGTATACACTCACTGGCTAAGTCACCCACGTTGCAGCCACATGCCCTAGCCTGTGGACTCCTTAATATGGGAGACTGGCTCTTTAACTGCAGAGATGACTGATAGAAACGAAGGCAACTCTGAAGTCAGTAAAGCGTAAAATTAGCATTAGTGTGAAAATGACACCATTGCCTCATCTTGAATGCAGAGCAACAAGCAAAAAGCAGCGCATTGGCATTTGCCTTCCCTACCTATGTGAAACGATCGCACCGCACAGTGCACCAGCATGCCAGCTTCCTCCACTGCTGGGCCAGGAACCTAGAGGCAGCTGCCAGAAACGATCCAGGGAGTCAGTCACGGCAAGGGCTGGAAATGGGGGAGTTGTGAACCAGCTGCTGTTTTTCCATCTCTGGACTTCAGGTGAAACAGATTCAGTCGGTCACTTGAGATCAGGCTCCTCTCAAATGCCACAAGTACAACATATAGCTACTGTGCTGATTCCCGCAGTGTCTTTAGAGCAGAGAAATGCAGCAGTAACCAGAGCTAGGTCAGAGGGAGGAATTTTGCACTTTGAGGGTGTCTCTGAGGGCAGACTGTCTGGCATGCAGTCCAGGATTCATATCTTCACCTCCTCCAGACCCTTAACTAGCTTCATCCATAGTTAATGCTGACCCCCCCCCCCC
>NW_017729022.1:61585686-61606680 GCF_001723915.1 Gavialis gangeticus
GCCTGCCCCCCCCCCCCAGGCCTCTTCGGTAAACCAAACTGTATTTTTGACTGGTTGGACACAGCTAAACATTAAAACATTGTGGTCATTCAGGCACAAATAAAAGGCCATTTATCAGGCAGGCTGGGATGCATTCAGCATCCCTACCTACACTCTGGGTAGTCAGCTGCTAGGTTGCCTCAGAGGGAGCCACAGAGTCAGCGCTAGATGAGAAGTGGTAGAGTGCCTGGTTCAGGCTTTCCTACGAGTAGTCTGGTATAAAGTCCCCAAAAAGTTCAGTGTACAGCAACATGTAAAAGCCCTAAGAATGACCCAGAACCTGTCTGGCCTGGGCAAAAAGACAGGAATGCTGAAGAGAACGTTTATTTTGGGGGAAATTTTGGAAACGTCCTGGTTTCAGCCATGCCAGAAATTAAGTTTGTTTCCTCCTTGTCCAATGGGGAAATGCCCAGGGGCTCAGCACTGAAAGCAAAGAGCTAAAATACTAATAGGACCTCAAAAAGGCTCCGAGAAGTTCAGGTCCAGGGCAATTTTTCTTGATTCACTGTCCAGAAAGATGATGAACATCAACCTAGGTTTACTAGCAGCAGCAGAGTGAGGCCAGTAAAAATTCTCATTAATGGCAGGTTTTTTTGTGCAGGATGCGCAGCCAGGACTTCCTCTGCCGTGAGGACTTCAGACTGGGCAGTAGAGTAACCAGGGCTCGGTGACCACACTGACCACAGTGAGGCATGGGAAGGAAAGCAGGGGGCACCAGAATGGCGGCAGGGAGCTCTGGCTATGCGCACAAGAGGCAGGAGTCCCCACACAGCTTCACTCCTCTTCCCCTTTCTTGCAGTCAACAGCTACGGAGTTAGCCTCGCAGCCACTGTCAAACTAAGGTTTTCAAGCCACTTGCTACAACTAGGTAATTGGTGGCTGTGAGAAGGATAATGCAGTAGTTGTTTCAGCAGCAGTGTCTTCCATGAGGGAAGGAGAGTGAGGGGGAGGAGGTGACTTCCCCTAGGCCCTTCACTCATTCTTCTACATTCAGAACAACCCCTTCCCTACCTTTACCCCCATCCCCTTTGCCCAGGGTACCAAAATAGCTAGCCTGGCAGAAGGTAGCTACTACCTCTGCCCTCCCTATGGGTGTCTGCTGGTAAGCAGGGAAGAGCTTTTTCCAAAGCTCCTTAATCCCCCAACTTAACCTGCCAGGCTGCACTTCCCTGCGCCTCAGAGAGCAATAAATGCATATTATAAAACTGCACACAACCAGTCACATGGCATCTGGTAGTTTGTGCAGAAATTATTCCAACTAGAATCACCCTTAGTGGCCACCAGCAGCTCAGGCTGGATCTCAGCTGTTGTAAATCACACTGGCTCTGCTGACTTCAGTGTAGATACTTTGCACTATGCCAGTGAAGGAGCTGGCCTTACACTCCTGAAGGTCCTGCTGGCTCAAGTTCTACCCACTAGGAGTCCCAGCTGCCCAAATTTCACTCTTGGATTCTAGAAGCCAAATTCAGAGGGTGGTGGTAGGGCAGAGACTAGAAACGTGAAAGGTAAAACAATTAATCGTTTAGCTGATAAGCCCAGTGATAAGCAGTTAGTTTACCAGTTATTGTTTAGTGCAGGGCAGGACACAGTGGGCAGTGGCAATGCATAAAAGGTGCATATGCACCCTCTGAGAGCGCCGGTGCAGCCCCAACCAGCCGCGCTCCCCACTTAGGCAGTGGGCAGGAGAGAGCGCCGGTGCCCCCCTGCAAGTTCTGGCCAGAGAATGGGAGCGCCAGATGTAGGTCGGAGAGATTGGCCACGGGGGACCCCCCCAGTTGCTGACTGGTTGCTGTGGGGGGCATGTGCCCCCCCGACTAAGGTGGCACCAGTCTCCCATAGCAGTGGGGGAAGGAAAGCTGCACTGTGCCTCACCAGGAACTGGAAGGCAACAGGGCAGGCAAGAGGGAGGGAGGTAAGGAAGAGTGAGGAGGAGGGGAGAAAGAGGAGTGAGAGGGGACTAGTACCCCCCTCACCTATGAGGTAAAAGAGGAAAACTTTGGACAGCCTAATGACTCAACAATTAAGCAATTAGCTGCTCATTCACAGGTGCTTCCTCCCTCCTAGTGCACAGCTTCAGGTGACCTGTGTTGTTTGGTGGGGCTTGCCACCTCCTCCTTTCCCCCACCAGTCAAAGGGCCCAGGGAGTGGCTCCCGCCAGCAGCCATGTCCGAGCTGCTGTGTTATTTGTTAACCATTTAACAGATATAATTAGAGGAGGTTAAACAGATAATTTTTTTAATGATATTTACACCACTACTAGAGACACAGACACAATTTACTGCAAGGTAAAAGGGGCAAGCTTTATCAGACCCTAGCTGTTCTGCCATAACAGTCTGTGTATACATGCTTACCCCACTGTGTGCTCACTGGTGTTTTAATTAGACCATGTTGGAGCAGACTCAATTAATCCAGTCTGCTTTGCATTCAGATTAAAACACTGCAGTGTTGCCACAGCGTCTTGTGTATTAACCCCTCTCCCCCACCATGCATTTAAAAATGGCTGTGGGGTGCTTTAAGTAAACCTCATCAAATGAGGATTAGATAAAGCATCCCACAGCCATTTTTAAACACACAGGGGCTTAATACACATGACACTGCAGTGTTTTAATTAGAGCAGCTGCCTGGGAACTGCTCTAATTAAAACACCCTCATTCCCCCACCTCCGAGCACGTGTATAGGTAGCCTTACTGAAAAGTAAGTGGCCACAGTCCGGTTTCGCTAACAACCGGATAAGACCAGGCTGAGGGGTAGTCACCACAGAACAGCTGAGGTACAGTATACTCTCCTCCCTCTCTTGTTCCCTGATAAATTATTTGTAAACCTATGCTCCTGGATCCCGGCACTATTTTTGCCTCCTTTAGCCTTATATTCCCTGTCCCTGATTCTGGTGTAACTCCATTGATTTTCACAGCATTAACCCTGGTTTACTGAGATCAGAACCAGTGCTTCTTAGAGCCGTTGCTGCACGTCTGTAAGCTGCTGAGGGAGTCCAGAAGTTGGTATACCTTACACACAACAGTCCTGATTCTGTGCCTAGTCCCCATGGGTGTAAATCAGGAACAGCTATTACAGTCATTGGGGTAAAGTGAGCATAAGGGAAAGGAGAACTAGGTCCTAAAGGGCAAAAAGGCAAGTGTAAGTTGAAGGAGGGTAGGATCACTTAACTTCCAGGCTTTTGCACTTCACCAACAACTCCTTGGCGTGGAAGCTACATTTATTTACATTCCATTAGGAAAGTCACAGAGGAGGTGGGTCTAAACGAAACTAAGCAGTCTTGAGGGGGATCTAAGAAATTGTTAGGGGGTAAATTTATGTGTTGCCCCGACTGACCTTGTGTCAATTCACTAGGAGTTGACTGACACTAGTTCTATTTTCAGGATTGTATATGATTTCCCTGACTTAATAATAGCACAGCCTGAAGTGCCAGTGGCCATGTGTTGAATCGGGAAACAAGAGACCCAATTTTGGGTCCTTGCTCCTGGGCTGACAGGGGCTGAATCCCCAGATGACATAAATCACTGAGATGCCCTTAGAGGCGGCAGGTCTGTGCTGACCCAGCTGTAGATGTAGCCCTTTGCCGTGCTCTGCCCACAGGAGAGAGCACTGTCCGTCCACAGTTCTTTTTGGCCAACGCAGGAGTGGCGCTAAAAGGCTCTAGCGGGAATGTAATCCTATTGTCCTCAGGCAGAAAGGCCACAACAACCACCCAGCCCCCTGCTCTGCTGCCATGACTCAGCTGAGTCTGGTGCATTGTCTGTGTCTATTCTATTGATACACTATAGTGAGCATTGACCTGTATGCAGAACCTGGGGTGCTTACTATCTATATCCTTACATAGAAAAAAGACCAGTAGAAGTATCCATTATAAGCTCCCCTATCCCTCCCCCCTACTAAAGTGCAGCAGACACAAGAGAATAAGGAATAAATGTCAGCCAGACTCCAAGGTATTTTGGAAATAGCCTTTTTTAATTCAATACAATACTGTTGGTTGTTGGTTTCTTTTTTTTCTACACCTGGACCGACTATAACAGCAGAAACTAACCATTAGCAACTAGGAATAAAATTCTCTCACATGTTATGAACTGTACATTCAATTGGAAGTTCATTATTAAAAGAGAGTGGGAGGGTGTGTGCGTGCGCGTGTGTGTGCGTGTGTCAGTGTAAAGGTAAATAAAAAGGATACACTGATGAGAAGAGGAGCCTCTGCCCACCCCGTCCCCCATGCACAACTCCCTGTCACCCTTGGTGATTGTTTGGAAACTTTCTTATTGCCCAGACCTTGTGAACTATTTCTAGGTGTGACCCAAGAGGCAACACTTGGAACATAAACCCTTCCATAGCTCAGTAAGGGGTGGAAGGAAGGTGTGTAATGAAAAGATGAAATAACATTGTTTGAGAGGTGAGATGGGGTCAGATGGGTTTTCTTACTGTTGTTATTCATATGCAACCACATTTCTTTTTTTTCTTTTTTTTTAAGGAAAAAATCAACAGCTCCTGTTTGAAGGTGGATTACTGCTGGCAAGAAAACCATATCCTCCCAGGTGAAGATTGTGATGCTGATTTTCAGGTGGAAAAGCAACCTGTTCATGTATAGTAGTAGTCCTCAATCTTCGTAGACTCAAGGCCCTCTCAGAAAATGCCGGCTCTGAGTTTTCACTCATTTTTTAACTGTGGAAGCATAATATAGCAGTTCTGCTGCTGCAACAACCTCTGAATGACCAGAGCAGGTCAGAATGTTTTTGACACTGGATTCCTATTTGAAATCTCTGGGTTTATCTTGTGACTCACGTGTAGGTGTCTGCCCACTTAATAGTGCTAAGATTGCATGGCATCTTGCTACACCCTTAAAACGAACTCATGGCACCCAGGGGCTGCAGCACCCAAGTTGAGAATCACTGATTTATAGACTGAATGCAGTTAGTCTGGAAGGTTGTTGGTTTGTGCCAGAACACGTGCAAAGAACTTTTTTCCCCCAACTCTTTTAGTTGCTCTAATAAAAGATATCACATCTGTAAGCTTCTCCCAGAGGCCCGTGAGATGGGTCAGATTCTTAGTGTAAATCCTGGTTGTTTGTGGTGTGGCATGGATACTGTGTGTTTATCCAGGGTGCATTTGGGGCAAAAGTACTCCCTGGGGAAGGCGTGGTGGTACAGAGTCCGGATGCTGATCTCAAACATGTGTGGCTTGGCAGCTGTCTTTTGGGAATGCACTTCATTTTCAGCTTTGATTAAAAGTTGTGTCGCTTTGTAAAGCCTCCTCCTATGTGAGTTCTAAACTGCTGCCTGTACTGCTCAGGGCACCAGGACGGGCCTAACCTGAAATAAAAGAGTAACACCAGTCTACTTCTTTTACAGAATGAGATGTGATTGGCAGATATATTTTATATTGGGTCCTTGCTACCTGCCTTTTTGAAGACAAACTACAAAGGTCTAGCTGGTGCCCTCCCTGTTCTAGAAAGGGTCTCACAGCAGTTTTGTCTGAGAGTAACAGACAATCCCTCTTTTACCTTTGTTTCACTGTGGGGTGGCTACTGGAGGTACAAACAGGTGCCTCGCAGTGAGATTTGAACGGGAAGAGAAGGCTTGTGGAGGTACTTATCAGAAGGACTAAAGAAATGGCCAATGTGGCTTTACTCTGAGATCTGAGGTTAAAAATCTCTACGATGCCAATGGCAAAGTGCAGAAGTAACCCAACTCGAACATGTAGGGTCACATGAGGGTCACAGGGAAAACGTTAAGGGTGGCTGGGACTTTGTTATCCAAAGGGGCTACTGTGCCATTTTGTCAGAAATGTGGCTTTGTAAAAACGACCCTTTCTTTCTCTACAGATCCTTTCCCTGGCACACCGGAGAGAGAGCTGCCCATCTGAGTGACTCCAGAGAAGACTATTCTGATTTCTATTCCTCTTAGTCCAGTAACCCAGGGCAGTTAAAAGGGAGCGAGTCGATTAACAATTTACGGTTAATGAAGGGCCTGCTCCTGTGAGGTTCTGAGTCCCTTAGTTGTTACAGAAGTCAAGGAAAGCACAAGGTGACTAGCATCTCTGAGAATATGGAAAGCACCTCACTGAATTGCAGCTCAAGCTTCAATTGCAGGGTCCAATTCTGTCTTCTGTTACATCTACACAATCCTATCCAAGGTGTAAGTAAAGGAAGAAGTTTTATTACTGTTATGGTTGGAGTGAGAACCAAGCCACACCCCACATGATGGCCATGATGCCAGCTGACAGGGATAAAAAACCCCCCCATGTCTTTACTTGTAAACCAAGCATATTGGGCCTGATGGCCACTGCTTCCCTATTACTACTGAATCCCACAATGACATATTTTAGAGTCAATTTCAGAGCGAAAAAAGGTCTTAAGAAGACTAAAAAGAGGCTTTTAGAACTATATTAGGGAAGAAGTGTTCAAGAAAATCCAAAGATCAAAGTCCACTCTCCAAGGTAAGCACTGCCCTCGATGTTGTGGTCAGAAAATTGGTTGTTAGTTTTTACCAAAAAATATATATTTTTGTCAACCTTTTCCCTGGAAAACGGAAGTTTTTTGCAAAAAAATTGAAATCCAAAATATTTCAGCTAAAAATCAAAGTAGTTTGATTCTGAAATACAACTAGGGTGTCTCGGGGAAGTTTTATTTTGCATGCTCTCAGTCTGTTCTATAGAAAAGCTGTCCACTTGCAGCACATCGCCCTTGATTTACTATGATCTCCTTTCTTCATAAGAGAAGGCCTCATTGTGACAGCTGCATGACCACAGTACAGCATGGGAAATGGCATCCACCAGAAGACCCCTGCTCATTGACACATGAGCAACCACTCCCATAAGACCCTGTAGTGACATTTGAGAAACAAAACAGATCCGCTGGGTAGAAATATGCTGGTTTTTTCCAACCCAGCCGAAACAACAAGAAAACTGTTTTTCAGCCATTTGTATTTTCCACAAAAAAATGGGTTCTTTTTTTTTTAAATTGAAACCCTAGTTTTCTGCTGAGAAATGACTTCAACAGAAAATGTGGAACCACCCTCTGCTCAACACCCTTGCCTTCACAGGGAGCTGATGAAGTCCTGCTTTTTTCAGGTGTAGGGGCCCGAGTAGTTAAGAAATTAGGTGATAAACTTATTTCCTCAGAGACAGTAAGTTATGGAAGATTGTAAGGTGCTGGGTGATCCTGGTAATTGCTGCCATAGGCTAATTTCCTGCCCTACTTAAAAATGAAAACTAGTGCTAGTTAGCACACAGAAAGCATAGTGCTTACAATATTTTTCAAGGTGAAAGGCTGCTTGAAAGGTAGAATATGGCAGCTTCTCTGGGTCAAACAGTAGCACTGAAGGAGGATCCCTTCCCTGCTGAAGGAAAAAAACTACATACATCTGCTTTTCCCCCACAAGGAAATTCCCTATCAAGGGGAGTCCAGACATCTGCCATAAACCACCTGGAACAGGGGCAGGGGGATGGGAATCGGGAGAGACGAAGAGAATGGATGGGAAGGATTTAGAAAGATGACGACTCAGAGAATGATCAAAGAGGTGGAGGGAAAGGCAAGTGCAGATTAAAAGAGCTAAATATGTCCAGTTTGATTAAGTGACAATTGAAGTGGGGCATGACAAGAGTCTGCAAGCATCTGAAGGGCCTTGATGGCAAGCACGAAAAGGGATTTCCATATAGTGGCAGATGGGGCCAAAGTAAAACCGAGGGGGAGCAATGGGATGAAATTTGGGAAATGAAAACTGGCTGAATCTTGGGTAGAATGTGCTGACAGCAGGAGGCCGTGGAACAGTGCCCCATGGAAAGTGGGGAAAGCCTCGGGGAGTTTGAAAACAATGCTGGACAAAGCTCTGGTTTTTTATTATGGGGAGTAACCCTGATGGCTGGAGGATCAGAACGGCCTCTGGCCATCCCTGGCTCCTTTGCTTCCACAATTGCAACACGTGACACCATGTGCGTTGTGTGTGGGTCTGGGCCGAGTCCTTACACTTTTCCTTTCCTTTACGTCCCCCTTTTGCCTCTCCAGCTGTGACTGTTGAGGCCACGTGCATGTTTATTCAAACATCCTCCCTGCCCTTTTTGTCAGCCATACCTTCCTGTTTTGTGCCAACCATTTTGCACAGCTGGGAATCACAGAGCTTGCCACTGCAACAGTAGGCTTCAGTGAGTCACCCCAGGGTGGTATCTGAGTTAAATAACTGCAGTTGTTTCCTCGTCAGATATAGGAAAGAATGATACACATATCCCTGACATCACTCACTGGCAGTTGTTGTCCAGTGGTGACAGCTGTCTTCAGCTCTGCGTCTGGCTCATGTGGTTTCTCCTTTATGTGACTGGGGAGTGTGCGCTGTGGGACCTCCTACCGCCAGCCCCAGCTTCTAAGATCTCAGCAATTCCTATATGAGCACGGAGGTGAGGTTGCTGCTTCTCCCACTGCCTCTGTCCCAGGGGCCTGGCAAAATGCATTCCCTCGAAAAGCACCAGTCTGAGCAAAGATGGAGGACGAGCTGTTTTAAACGAAGACAAAAAAAGACGACAAATTCTACAATGCCTTAACTACCCTCTCTCTCTGGGAAGAATTGATGTTTCTTCTTCTTCAAACCATTAGTAAATAATTAAAAGAGAGAGACAAAATATTCTCTAAAGATAACCTAGTCTTCTGTTTCCATGGTAACCTGTTTCCTAAGCCAGAAGCCTTTTGCTTGAGTCATACAGTAGAGGGTGGAAACCATTTTGTGGGGAGAAGGGAATTGCTCCTCCTCTCTTCCTGGAGACCATGACAATTCAGGCAGAAGGGTGTGTGTGTGTGTGGGGGGCAGACCACATGACTCAGGAGAAAAGAGGGAGCTTGTGAGGACATCTTGGACTACTAGAAAATCAAAGAACGTTCTCCTTTTCTGAGTTGCTTCCAAGTGAAAAACAGACAAAGCATTTACTCAGGGAGGAGGGGGGTCACTCTCACCATCTGATCTGAGTCTAGGTGGCAGGGAACTTGATAACACCCTCCACAACCACAATTGTTTTTGTTATTTGTTGTGTGTATTACTTTAGTGCTCAAGTGCCCCGATCCTGGACTAGGACCCATTTGTAGTAGGCACTGTACAAACAAAGAAACCGAGAGACAGTTTTTGCCCAATCAGCACAGCCATCTTCAGCAAGTAACTGAGGTCACCGGTAGATAGGAACCTAAGGAATGATTCAGAAACGACAGACGGTGTAGAGGAGGATGGCAACTTGACCCCGTTCTTCAGAAGTGGAATATGAGCCAGTGGTGAAGGTTGCAGCCTTCACCCCTACAACTATCCCTTATCCTTGGAGAGTTCAAGACTATGTTCCCAAGTCCTTCATTGCTCCTGTGTTGCAGTACACCTGTGACTAGAAGGGAGAGTGCAGGGCTGGACACAGGCCTGGGTGAACTGGGTGGCTGCCCAGGACCCAGACAGAAAGGGGCCTCCAAAATGGTAATTTTTATTATTATCTCTGGGGAAGGGGGCCTGATACTAAAAGTTTGCCCAGGGCCACCAGGAGCCTAGGTATGGTGCTGGGAGAGTGTAAGCCCAGCCACCACACTAGCATCAACAGGATAAAGAAAGCGTGAGAGGTTGATAGAGGGATGGATGAAGAAACATGTCTTCTGCATACCCCTAGCAGTTGCTCTTTTTAACTGTCTGGTCCCTCAGCAGTTTCTAAACAAGCTCCTTAGGAAAAACTGAACCCTAATAATGACAGAACAGGCATGAGATGGGATATATTTGTCTGAGCAAGTCAGGGGACACCTGTGAGTTGGGAAAGAAATGCTAGGATCTCCTGGGGAACAACCACTCTCTCCACACTCCTTTGAGTGAGAAAAACCCAGTCTATCCTTATTTACTTATGGGCTACCCACAAGCCCTTATGCTGGTTAGGCTCTCGTGATATCTAGGCTCTCTCTCCTAGAAGCAATGAGAAGTCCAGTCATACCTGCTTCCCCATCCATCAAGCATGCTAAATTGTGTGCAAATGGAGTTCTCAGAAAAGTTTCAACTCATCAGTTGTATCTATACATTTAAATGCTATAAAATATATACACAAGTGGCTTTAAGTGAAGGCAGGTGCGCATATGAAAACAAAACAGATGAGGCACCACCATGAAAGGGTGCGTGCAGAAGAATCTTTTTTGCATATGAGGAAAAAAACCCAGCCTGGCCTGCTGCTGAAAGTAGCAGCATCTCAAGAGCATCGTGGCTTTTACTATTGCACAGGGGAAGCAGCAGGGACCAACTTCCCAATGACATCATTCATGGGTGTCAGCCACTTCATCACAAGTACAAGTCCTCTTAACTCTCTCTTTTTTATCACCGCAATCCCTTGAGACACTAGGAGGAGGTGCCAGGTGGCTAGGTTTGACTGTGAACAGTACCTGTGTTTCTCCAATGAATCAATCAATATCAGCTATAAATCAATACCTGTCAATTCAATGGGTAACAGAGACTAGTCACCGGTCATTATACCACCTGTAAATGGGCAATAGCACTGGCCCATGGAATGTGCCCCACACCATAGACCCGTACAAGGACTGGGCCCCTGCCCCTGGGACTTTATGGGCACTGCACAGATACAGTTAACCTGGAACACAACTTGTCTCTCACTTGTGTAGATGCAGAGGACAATACCAGGGCCAGCAGAGAAACTTTTTCGGGTGTCCCCAACGAACCAGGGTAGATTCTGCCCTTGCTCTGATCACCAGTCCCTCTCTCAGTCCTGGCTTAGCTAATACACTTAGACTTCCATCCTATTCTCAGGGATGCTCAGAGTCCCAGCTCCTTATCCCACTCCTCCTAAGGCCACGTTTGAAATAACTGAAGATGTGCTATGTGCAGGTTGTCTCTTTTTTTTTTTTGTAAAGCCCTGCCTCTGGCTTCAAAGTGTATCAGGATAACAGTTTGGGCCTCAGGTGGCCAATTGCAGTCTTCTGTCTATTGTGGATTGACTGTTTTTCTTCCAACATAATGCAAAATCAGGCAGTATTTCTCTCCCCTGCTTGAATAAGAGAATGGTCAGGGAGAACCTACCAAAAGACCAACAAGTGAAAAAAAACAGAGTTAAGAACCTTATTATTGCTTTAATTAACCAGGACCAGCATCCTTCCTGCTGAGGTGGGGACTCCAGTGGTCCTGTCCTCTCCTTACAGACTTGCTATCCCTGCAGGGACAATGCATGCATTCTCCACAAAACACACATTTCTTCCAACAAATCACTTACATACATTAAGTTAATTATGCTGTTTTTGTTGTACCATTTGACACGTGTGCTGTTTGCAGCTCCCAGCTTATTGGACGCAACAGTTTCTCAAGAACCAGACAGGTAAAAATAAAGCAGAAAATCTGTAGAGAATGGCCAGGCTGCACAGTGCTTCCAAGCCCAGCAGGAAAGGTGTAGCCAAGAGGGGTTTGCTGCAGCAGCCAGAGAGACTGTTTTGCTTCTGGGAGAAACAATGTCTAGATGGGAATTTCCTTCCTTCCTCTGACTATCAATGTCCTCTGAACCTCCCACTCTCTTTTCGTTCCACCTCTCTGCCCAGAAAAACCTATCTTGGAGCCCTGTGGACTGTTGTTTGTGTCCCCATTTCTTTAAGCTCATCAGATCATAACTTAGTCCCGTTTCTTACCTATACATAAACCTGGAAAGAATAAAGGGACTTATGACTAGACTTCCAGGTCTGATCTCTAGTAAAATACAAGCAAAGAAAGTGAATGGTGAAGCCAAGGCTGACCATCCACTGAACGGAAAATGGATACAGTCTCAGGAGTCCTTGCTGCCCTAGTGATGAAAGAGAATCACATCTCCCTGATTTAAGCTTAAACCTGAAGCAGAACTTCCAGAATGAGGGGACAGCTTTCCCACATACCCCAGCAACTCTGGCCATCAATCAGCAAACCCCTACACACTATACTTCTTTGCAAAGTCCAGATAAGGTGAGAGACACTCTCCCCTCAAATTGTTACTAGAGAGTCAGTTAGCCATGAGATTGCACACCATGCACACACATGCACACACATGGCCAAGTTCTGCCCTCAGAGCCTGACCCTGCTAGGTTTTCCACACCTTCAGCTCCCAAAGGGGATTGATTCCTCCCACACACATATACTGGCAACAACTGAAAATAATTTCAGTGATGCCCCCCTTGGAGTTACACGGTTGTGAGAGCAGAACTGGTGACTTCCATGGAGTCAGTGAAGACATATACCAGCAGGACTGGGTGCAGAGTCTAGTCATAAACTCCAGCTCAGAGCCTGGGAACTGACTGAGGTTAATTTTGATTTGCTTTCTTTTTAAATCGAATTTTTGTCTTCTTTTAATATATATAGATATAGATATATATATATATATATATATATATAAAAATAACAGATATGTTTCTCTATAGATGGTTTTTGCGCCTTTGGGCTTCTAAAATAAAACCTCACAATTACATAAAACTAAGGGGAAAAATTTCACCCTCCACCTCTCCCCAAGCCCCAAACCTCGCAGAGATCGTGTCTCTTAGCAGCTTTCTTTTTCTTTGGAATGAAATAAAATGACAAAACCAACAAAATATAGCATCCCACATGCCCTCTCTCCCCTGAGCATTCTTGGTGTGCTTATACTCTCTCATCAAAGCACTCCATTGTGACCTCATATTGCTTCCAGTGCCCCACAGCTATTTGGTTTTTCCTGCTGTCTAGGCCAGACCTTCACTAAGCGTGAATCAGTATCAAGCCATCAAAACCAGAGTGATGCTGATTTACACCAGCTGAAGACCTTAAAGGTGCTTCTCTGCAATTTCTACCCACTGTAGATCAGGCCCACACATTTTGAATTTTCAAAGCAGAAGCATGAACAATAAGAAATTCTCCAAAATAAACCTTCCACCCCCGCTTCTGTTTTGCACCTAATTTTTTTGCCTCCCCCTCCCTCCCCCCATTGGAAAAGAACGGCCCCAAGTCCCCACTGTTTTTCCTTCTTAGCACTTTCTGGAAGTCATAATCTCTCAGTAAAAAAAATAAATAAATCAATCTCTCTATATATGTATATGTATATAGCTAACCGCCGCTGCCTGGCAGTCACTTGGCTTGGAGGTTCCACCCCCCTCCGAGTCTGGCCGGCCCGCCTCGTTTGCTGTGGTCTCTGCGCTGCTGCTCCCACTCCCGTACGCAGGCAGGATTGTTCCCATATTGCTTTCGCTCTCTTGCGCCTCTGAGGTACGGTACTGGAGTGTTTATTTTGTGTATATATATATTTATATATGTTGTTCGCTCATTTCTTTTCCCAGCAATCCTTTGGAATTGATGCTGGGGAGTGGTAGCACAACGCTCTCCCTTGCCCACACTGCACGCTCCCTTCCTGCTCCAGGAATCCTCATCTGTTCCTTTTGCTGACTCCGTTGCCCAGCTCTAGCTCTGATGGGAGTGGGGAGCTGTGCTCTGCTGTGCCCAGTTTGCTGGGGCCATCTGGGCCCTCACCCTCGCCTGCTGAGGGGGGGTCCTTGCAGAAGTCTGTCACCCAGGAAGGCATGGAAAGGAATCCCCGTGGGTCGACCGAGTAGAACTGCCTGGCTTCATTTGTGGCAGGGCCCCTGGATGTGTTGAGGCTGCTGGTGCTGTTGCATTTCTTCACAAGCGCCAGACCTGGGGGTGGTGGGGGCGGGGAGAAGAGGGAAGTCAGTGAGAGGCTGCTGAGGGTCTCTGACTGCTCGCTGTTGTTGCCGCCACCCCTGAGGCTGCTCCCCACACCCTCCTCATCAGAAGGGTCCATGGAATCATGGTGGGTGCACCCAGGGCTGGTGCTCCCGCCGCTGCTGTGGCTCCGCTGATGTCGCCTGATGTTCCCCAGGCTGAAGATGCCACGGGTTCGCAGGCTCCGCCGCCGAGAGGCAGGGGAAAGTGGAGCCACCATGGTTCTTTGGGTGGCAGCTGCTGGCATTGGGCACAGGGCCACTGGGAGGTCCAGAGTGCATTGGGGTGAATCGCTGAGGTTCAGGCTGTCCTCCAGGGTGGTCTGTAAGCTGCCTTCTGAACTATTGCTCCTGCTGTCATCAAGGGATGTGTCACTCTCCGTGGCCTGTGAGATACATGCACAAAAATGAGCGTACAGCTTTCAGTCTTTGTTTCTGTCATCTGGGACAACCAGGAGGGGGAGGGGAATGGGAAGGAAAATGTGGCAATAGCTTATATCCTCCTGGAGGATCTACTACAAAGCACACATTAGAGAGCCTAGACACAGCTCTGACAGCTGTTCTCCATCTGCAGGTGTCCACGGGCTGTGGGTTCCATTATCATGAACTGTTTTTTCCGCTCTCAGTCAGCCCGGGGGGTAGGGAAGTCACTCCACTGCACTGGGGATTTGGGTACTTTGAAGTCTGGCTTCACTCTGACTCAGATTGAAACCTCTCAAATTTGAAATTATTTACAACAGAGAATGGAGCCCTACAGTTCCCAACTCGAAGGTACCCTGCATGGCTGGTGGCCTGACAGCTGCAGACCCTTGAAGCTCTGGGAATACATGCCAATTAAGGCCTAGTGCCCTTCAGCTCCTTTTGGCCTAGCACGCACTGTATGCCTTCTACCACAGGACTCTTTGCTCTAATCACTGGAGCAAAGAGTCCCTGAACCTCTGTGTCCTTCTCTCTCTCCCTCCTCTCAATTAATCCTTTACTTCAAATCATACAAGGGTCAAGCCTGCTACCACAGCTAAATGGGGAAAGGAGACCTTACCTGATGGAGAAGGGAGCAATTTACACTTGGAGACCTCAGTGAAGCCCAAGATCCCTGCAGAGAGATCTTAGGAAGGCTGCCTGGACACAAAACCTTCTCCTGTCCTGCCTGTGTAGCAGAGAGGGCTGGATGGAAAAACTCCACTGGGACAGGTAACAGAGGGCTGGATGTACCTGGAGAGAAGGGGCTGGGGGGAACTGACAGAGATGGTAAAAGACAGAAACAGGGGAAAAAAAGAGCTCAAGTGTCCATTGATCCACTTTAGCATCCCTGTTCCTACAAGGTAAGGGACCTGCCAGTCCTGTAAGCTGAAGGTATTCAGTGACAAACTTCTAGACATGGATCCTGAGTGTTCATGTCATTGGTCCTACTTTCCCCTTAAATTGCCAAAGTTTGTAACAGTCTTACCAGCACAGAACAAAAGACCAACAAGGTAAATTAGAAACAATGTGCCCCTCCCATAAATGTCCTTGGAGCAAGAGACTGAAATGTGAAGGCCCAATTCAATTTAGGTGCAATTCACTGAATCAATGGACATACACCTTGGCTGATGCAAGGCAGTAGAAGAAACCAAAATACACAAACAGGTGAGCTGGGGAGCTCAGTGACCACAGGAGGCCTCAAGCAGAGTTAGGACAGTTCTTTCCAGGGCAGATGGTAGCACCTGACAGTCTTAAAAACAAGGAGCATGGTCTCAGTGATGGAGGCACTGTTTACCACAGAGTAAGTGGAGTTCATTCAGTCAGTTGGTAGCTTGATATGCTATCAGCCTTGAAGCCTCTGGCTCTCAGTCTCATTTATATTCTGCTCTGGTGCCGCACTCAGACCTTAGCATAAATGACCCTTATTTTGGTAAATGGCCCTGGTGTAAGGGTGCATGCCTTTAAGATTCTGCACCTCTCTCTGGGGCAAATCTGGAGAAAGAGAAGAGTCACCCTATAGCCACCTTGGGAACCAGGCAAGCATCATACTGCAACCAACCAACTGGAGGTTAATTCTTCTTTAGTGAACCCAATGCCTTGTAACCTCCATTCCTTATTGGAAAAAAACAGAACCAGGCCAGACCAGTCAAACCAGCCTGCAGCCTCACCCGAACTGGAGAGCGAAGGGTATTCTCCTCACCTTGGCGGCTCTCATGCTTCAGCCAGGACTGGACTGGATTGAAAGGGATTTTCTCCATTTCACACAAGTAACTTTCTGGATTCAGAGAGGCATCTGTATTTGATAGGGGGAGGAAACATTCCCCCACGCCTCCTCCCACCACAGAGTCAGGACTGTCCTGGCCGTTCTGTTGAAACAAATAAAGACATATCCTTGTGGAATTAACATGCACACAGCTTTAGCAAGACCTTGTGGCTACTTTTGAAAATACCAGAACCAAACACATTCATGTAACAAAACAGTATTCAGGTTTATGTATTCATCATCAATCTCTTAAATATTCCCCCACCCAAAGGAAGCCTGGTGAGGGAAATTGTAGCTTTCTAACACCTCTATGTTATCATCAAATCTGCTTGAGTGACAGGTCTCAAGGATGGGTTGTTATTGTTAAGTACCTGGCTTTTGCAGTCTTGAAGAGAATAAAGCATGGACATCAGATGACTGCATAGTACTCGAGTCAGTTGGGAGATAGAGACAGCATATGGCACATCTGTGATCACCTAGTGCTAATGACCAATAGACACTGTGCTTTTGTTCAAGACAAAGGCCTCTCATGGTTTGTGCTGTGCATGTGTCTGTAAGTTTGTGAAAGAGACTGTATCGGACAGTATGGGGAACTGAAGATGAGACACTTGTTGCTCAGTCTTCTCCTGGGTGAACAGCCAGACTTCCAAGGGAATCATTCCCATCCCCACAATGAGGAATGTGGTCTTGTCAAATTGCTGCTGGGAAGGGTGGTGGCTCTTTCAAGGAAGGATATGACATGCAGGGACTGGATGTTATCAGGGTACATATGTATGCCTACATGCTAGGATTGCCTTACCTTGGTCTCCTTAGGACTCAACTGACAGATGCTACGATTGTCCAAATCATCCCCTAAGAGGATAGAAGAGGACTTGTCTGAGTTTAGGGATAAGCCTTCCATTTCAGCCAGCTGAACCTAAAGCAGAGAAAAGTTGTCAGCTGAAACCAGCTGAAGCCTGTTTCTCAAGCAGTCATGCTGTTTACAGAAGGAGGGGTAGGGGGACAGAGCCCATATGCTTGAGTTTAAATTTTAAAAAAGCAACTATTCCTTTGTGTACATTGTGTCTTTGCTAACCCAGAGTTGGGCCTGGCAAGAGAATCCGCTTCTAGCAAAACACGACAATGTGGGCTGGGAGCTGCCAGGGACCATGCCAGCTGCTAGATCCAGTGATCAAGGCTCCCCTGGTGTCCAAGATGGAGAGGGGAGTCCATAGTCTGTCCCAGGTTCCTCCAGTCAGGGTTAACTGAGTCTAGTTAAGGAAAGGTCTCCCTCCATCTGGGGTAATGGAGTCACAGAGATGGAGACATGAAGAGAACTCCCTCTATATGGGGTTAATACATTCTGCTCTGTGCTGGATGAGGAGAGGACTCCCTCATCCTGAGGACACCAGAGAATGCCCAGGTTAAATACTGCAAAGGCTCTTTCATGCCAGGGATAACCATGCCTCCTTCAGTCCATGCCAATTATCATGCTTTTAATGCTCTCTTACCTTGGTCACTATAAGCTATTCCCTTCTTCCCTCTCTGCTTCTTCCCCCTTTCCCCTCTTGTCTGTCTATAACCTCAGCTAGCACTATCTCCTCCTTTTTGTTGAAACTTTGTCACCCCATCCTCCCTCCCCTTCATCTCTTTCATCTTTCAGCAAAAAGTCTAACCAATTCATCATTCTCACCCTATGGATCTGCACAGCTTTGCTGCTGCCTACATCCCAGCTTCTTTCATTTTCCATTCAAGTTTCTACCCTACATGCCTCTTCCCAGTACTCCCTCCCCTAAGCACTTTAATTGTCTTCCACCCATTGCCCCTTCCCCCTGTGCTTGGAAAGTTTCCTCGTTATCTTGGATGCTAAGAAATCCTTCTGTCCTCCTTCAAGGACTGTTCTTTGCTTGTCCTTCCATCGCTGACCTCTATAGCATAGCTCACTCCCACATTAGTCCCTGATCCTTCATTGTTATGCTTCATCTGTCTTATTTAAGGTTATGTGTTTCTCAGGGCAGTGATTTTGTCCTCCTATGGGTTTGAACAGCATCAAGTACACCTCTGGTGCTATGTAAATGGAAATATAATTTGGGGGAGATGACTCCTTCAGGCTGGGAGTTTAGCAGTCTGCCAGTGTCAGAGATTAGGACTCCTTCAGCGTGATAATTTACTTGGAATAAAGAGAAGGGAAGGCCTAAGCTGTTTTTTAAAAAGACATGAGTGACATCCATTGCTGTGATATGATTTTAACACACAAACACTGAGTTGTTTAACTGTTATGCTTGATAAAGTATGACCACCGCCAACTCAAAACATGGACAACCTAGAAACCCCACAATTACGTTATGTCAAACATGCTACAGTGCAACCACTCAACAACAGCTGATATACAGAAAGTGCAGTCTTCATCTGGCTGCGTTCAACGTGTGCTCATCCATAACACTCATAAGAAAACGTCCCATCAAAACAAAACTGAAAGCTGCACCTGTGGAGATGCAAGTGTAAAATACGAATAAGTCTAAGACAACCTGCTCCATTGCTAACATCAAGTTTCAAATCATCAGTGATCACTGCCACTAGAACGCTTGGAGCTTCATTGAACTGTTAATTTGTAGACTCTGGACACCTTGAAACCTACACAAAAAGATGTACTTAACAGAGTCATAAAAGGACAAATCACATGCTCAGAGTTAGTACTCGCTGCTGCTCATGAACAAACCTTGTGCCGATACTCCATCAGCCACTGCTGCACACTGCTAGCACATATGCAAACCTCATAAACACAGGAAATGAAGGGAGAGAGATGACATGAGAAGAGCATGGAATAATGTGGTGAGACTGTCTTCTTACATTTTACAGCTTCCATGAGCTACAGAATGCTGAAAGATATTCTGAATAAAGACATGGAAAGAAAGATGAAATGAAGGCAGTTGACCATTCACCATCTCAATACATTGGTTTGAAGATGTAAATGTAACCTCAGCCATAACCCTTAGTAAATAAGCTCACAGTAAAACTAGTCTTTATACATAGAGCCAAGATAATGACAGTCTTTAATTGTATGAACAGCTGTTTTGAAAATAATGATCTAGGGGTTCAATCCTGCACAGTGCTCAGCACTTTCACAGTCAAACAAAAAAGACATGTCAGTAATTTTATGCAGGCATTTTAAGTGTTTTGTTGGCTTAAGCCCCAGTATTCAGTACCTTGCCAGATCAAACCCTAGATGAGAAGGTTTAGATAAATATTGTGCTCCCTCTATATGCATTCTTAATGACTGCTTTCTGTAAGATAGGGGTGTTGAATGTGGCTCATTCATAGTGGTGGGTCATCCAACTCATGGAGCTTCTTGTGGGCTCTAACACCCATCTCCACAGGCCAGATTTGGCCCATGGGACTTGTTGCTATGGCTGCCAAAGCCCCTGTGATAGTGGCATTACCCCCTCACTGTTTCAGCACAGCTCCAGAACCCAAGGAGTTAATACCACTAGCCCTGCCCTTACCTCCTGGTGAAATTGGCAGCAGGGATGAAGGTGAGATGCATGGCTTTCGGTGGCTTCTTTCTTCCATGAGAGGGTGGGAAATTTTGCTGCCATTCTCTTCCCAGTGCAGCATGCTTACCAGTATGGCCTATACTTTTAAAAAGAACTCACCCTTTTAAAAGCCTAAGCACCCACCAGTGGTTGCCATCCTCCTTTAAACACCCTGAGTTGGAAACCCAAAATTGTAAGCACCCTAAATCATAAGTTCCTTATGAGAATTTGGGGTCTCCTCCCATATACCCCTGTGGGTAAGTTGGTGGAAGACTCTGCCACTGGAGATGTATGGAAGCATCTGCATCTCATTACCTCTGCAGGAAATCCATCATGACATGTGACTAAATGGAGAAGGAGATCTGGTGCCTCAGACTCAGGGGCATGGAGCCAATCTAATGCTCTCTTTTTGTAAACCTGACAGAGGAATCTACCAATGAGAGCACTGTTTGCCTAAATCACTGACTCATTTCAGTAACTAAAACTGTGGCATGTAAGTTAACTAGAGAGTGATGGTGATGATTAGTTGGATAACCTGAGATGTTACGATGACAATACCAAAGCATGAGCTGAGTTACAAAGACAACTCCAACCACCATCACAACCATTAGATGTAACAATCATGGATACTTTCATTAAATTAAAACTGAATTTCTCTCTGTGTGGCTTGGTCTTGGTTTTTAAATGAGTTATAACTAGATGAAGAGCCTGAAGGTTTATGGACAGGTTTACAAAGGCACCCAAGTGAATTAGGAGAGCCTAAAAACAATAGGACAACGTGCCTAGCTCATGTAGGCGATTTTGAAATTCCCACCCTTACTAACAAAGCCATTTGTCAGCTAGAAGGATCTCCACAAAAAAGAGACTCAAGAGACATTCTTAGAGGGTGAATTTATAATTAATTTTAACTCAAACTAATTAACAGATTTACTTCACAATCCAATCTTTACTCACAGATTATGGACCTATTCAATGAGGCGTTTATGTACTTACATGCTTAAGTCTCATTGACTTCAATGGGACTTAAGCAAGCATACATTTAGAATGAAGATGAATTGAGCCACAAATGCTGTAAATTTGGGAAAGAGATGCTGCATCCTTTCCCCAACACAAAGAAGCTGAGTTTCTCCTTTACATGCAAAACTGAACACAACCGGAGAGGCCTCCACAACAGTTCTCCAGCTCATTCTCTCCTGCCATCCTTGCTGAGACACCTGCCTCTACTTCCATCTTTTCATCAGTACAAACAAGCCTCCCGAGGCTAAGGACAGGCCAGTGTCTAATGCAGTATCAGAAGTGCACACTAGTAACAAACACAGGTAAAGCCTTCTGTCTAAGCCATCTATAGGAGCCAGGAGCATTGCCCAGGCAAGTCTCAAGTGTGTGGTCACATGGGCGCATCTGTGTGTTTGGTGGGGGGTTCCCCTCCCGCATCCTCGCCCGCAGGTTACCTCTTGCTTGTCATGGTTACACTTCTCGCACATGGCCGGCGAGGAGTAATGATGGAAGACGGAGCCCGATAGGTTATCGATGATCATTAACTC
>NW_017729022.1:61611680-61626237 GCF_001723915.1 Gavialis gangeticus
CTGGGTGCAAGGGTAAAGGGGAAGGGGCCCAGGTGGTGTTCTCATTGATCATTAACTCCCCGTCGAAGGAGTCCTTAATAATTAAAGAGACACTGTCCAGCCATAAGTTCTCCTAGGGGACAAGAAAGGGGGGAGGATGGGAGAAATTATTTTAAGAACCCAAAGTTTTTTTGCTTCAATGTTTTGTGTGAACTCAGGGCCAGGCTGCCACCCTTACTTGGGTAGAGTAGTACCTTCTCTACCAGCAACTTCACTGAATTCAATGGGGCTATCAAGAGGGCCTTAAGGTGGGTAAGGGAGGAAGAATTCAGCACTAAGCGCTCAGTACAAAGGAAGGACTGATATTACTAGCTGCCAGTGCAGACAGGCACTGTGTAAGCTTCCCTTCCAGCTCTGCCAATACACCTTGCTCCTGTCCTGCAGCATTCCCTGCTATTCCAGTCCTCAGCTCCCCATGCAAAAACACTCTGCTAATGCACCTTAATCTTAACAGGTTGCACCTGTCCTGAGCTTCAAGCCCTGAAATTCCTACATAGCTCTGCCAATTCACCTCTGAGTTATACTGCAGGACCCCCTGCTACCACAATCCTGGCCCCACACATCTAAACCAAAGCACTGCTTCACCCAACCTAGAGCTGAATGCAAGCCAGTCCTCTAGAGGTGGAAGAGTCCATAACCCATCACCGAGCTCTAGATCATCTTACACTGCTCTGCTTCTCCCCACTGCAACCTGCAGCAGTCTTGCTGGTAAGCACAAAGATCTACCCACCTGTGCTGGAGAGTAACATCTCATGCAAAGACGTCCTTCAGGGTCCACTCTCCCACCACCTCCTCCTCCACCACCTCCTCCACTTCCTCCCTGTCCTGAACTCGGTGAGCCCAAGCTGCGGGGGCACAACCCATGTGCCATCTCTAGCTCAATCTCAGCATCCATCTCAGCGTCCTCCTGTGCCTCTTTGTTGCTGTCATCCAGGTGTTTCATAAGCACAGCGACCACCACATTAATGAGAACAAACTGGGCAGTGAGCACAAAGCTAACGAAGTAGAGCGGTGAGATGAACTGCAGGTTGCTGAGGCAGCTCCGGTCATCCTGGGTGCAGTCCCGCAGCGTGTCCTTGAGAAAAAGGTGAGAGGAAGTGGTGGAAAGGAGGAGGGATGGAAAGGATAGCTTCAGACAAGCCTAAACTTGGCTGTTACCACAGTCAAAAACCATAGAAATCAATGCCAGGCAGGACCAAGGTTCTTCAGGCCTCAGTGCTATCTGGGCATACAAAGTTCTCTGTGCCCATCACAGTTACAGGAAGTCAATCATGTTGGACGATCCCTGTTCTGTGTGCCAGAAGCATGTGCCCCACCTCCCACAGGTCTAAGGAGAAAATCTCTTCCAGACCTGTCAAGGTGGTCATCACTAATCTTATGCTTGTGAGCAAGATTCACTACAAGTGAGCACCTAATTCCAGTTCCATCTCAAGCCACCATCAATGTCCAAAGACCTGACCATTTTTCTCCCTTGAATGTTAGGAAGACATTTATTGCTGAGTGACAGAACTTGCCCATGTGATAATACTTATATGTGCCTGGTGTTTTGAAGTCAGACGCTGGGTCCCTTGTAGCTCCAGTCATCATACCAAATACATACCCAATCAGTCTGGGTGGAGATCCCTATTGCATTTAATTTTTTCCTTCAGCCTGACTTCACAGTCACCCTGCTCCTTATGGACAGAGTCTGCAACTATGTCAGCCAGCTGACTGTAAGGCTAGGCCTTATCTAATACAGCAGGAGGTAGAATGCTCAACCACACGGTGTAATGGTTTGATCTGGTGACCGTTCCTACATTCCCCAACCTCCCTGCTACAGTGCTTCATCCGTCCCCACTCCAGTAGAGAATTTCTCCTTCCTCAAGAGCAGAAACCTTTCTTCCCCTGAGGCTGAAGTTACCTTCATTATTCCATTCCAGTTGTCACCAGTGGAGACCTGGAAGAGCGTGAGGAAGGCCATCCCAAAGTTCTCAAAGGTGGCATGGCGACTCATGCCTTCACAGGGGTTCTCATCATTGCATACTGAAAGGAAGAGATATATAAACTGATCAAAGGATACATTGCTAGCTCTTGAAGCAGATGAGGGATTTGGAAGAAGACTTTCTTGTTATCATTCTACTCTGAGATTCCTGGCTTTACACCCAGAAATCAGCACCAAACAGGTCTCACATATTGCCTCATGGGCTGGCCTCATGCCAGGAATGACTGACCAGTGTTTGGGCACTGTGTATCAGTTTCAGATAAATGCCCAGCCCAAGAAAATCAAACAGTATAGCTCACTCCCCAGAGAGTGTCCAAGCCAGAAACACTTGGCATAATGATAAGGGGGTAAAATGCTGTACCCAGAACACTCAACAGCACTTGTATCACTAAGGCTCTCACTTGCTTGGGGTGAAAGGAGACTTCCCACTCCCTTTTTATTTAGTTGTATGAAAATCTTTGCCCATTGGAATATGATGGGGCAGACAAGAGGAGTGCACAACTTTACTTCAGTCTTCCTTGTTGTTGTGGTTGACAAGTAGGGATCCACCGGGACAGTGTATGGAAATGATTGGTTGAAGAATGAGAGAAAAAAACCTCATTTTGAAGCATGCTTTTTGGGCAATAATACCTTTGGAAGACAATCCTATTATGCCAAACACCTGTTGAGAAGGATGAAAGTCACCAGAAAACTCAGCCTTTTTTCTAAAATTGGAGCTGAGTCTGGTGCCTTCTGAAAGGTTTCCATTCCTCTGCAATGTTTGTGCCCCACCCAAGACAACTGCATTCTTGAAACTTACCCAGTTTTCCAAAGAGCTCCACTCCCAGAGCAGCATAGATGAAAAAGAGGAGCATGAAGAGCAGCCCAAGGTTCCCCACCTGAAACCAAACCACAGGATGTCAACTTAATATAAGCCAAGCCAAACGAGGCAATGTTGGATCATATCAAGCCATCAAAGCAGCAGCATAACATGACCAAACATTTCTATTTGAAAAAGCTTATTGAACCAGTCCCTTAGCACTCAGGAAGTCACCAATGAAGGCACCAACCATATTTCCACCACCCTTGGCTCCTAGGCCTTCCCATCCACACATCAAAACCGTCCAGGACATTCCCAATTGTCTGCGCTCCACAACATGTTCTCTTTCCTTTGTAATCTATAGCCTTGGACTCTGGGCCAGAAAGCAACTTCCTTCAGGCCTATGTGACATAGTGAAGCCTATACTGTGTTATTTATAAAGGCCAAACTATGACCCAAACTAAAGATCATGCCCTGAAAAGCCCCCTGCCCCTCCTGCCCCCACCCCACCCTACACAGATACCTAGCCTCCTCTGTTATCAGACACTGCCAAGTGGGAGTCATGTGGAAAGGCCTGGATGCTCATGCTTCAGCCCCTGTGGTGTAGTAAGTAGAGGACTGTGGAGAACAAAGTGCTAGTCATAGGTAGGGGCTGAAGGGAGTAAGTGGGCACACAGGAGACAAAAGAGTGAACCAAGGCTTTCTGAGGTGCATAGTGACAGGGGAACTATGGAGAAGAGAGGCTGCTGGGAAACGAGGGAGTGGATCTGTGTATGGAACAGGACAAGTAGGCAGCTAGACAGAGCCCATTTCTGTACCCTGTCTGTCAATATGCAAAAGGACCCACAAGCTCCTGCTGCCTGGTGCATTATGAGGACAGCACCAGGAGCAATATGGGAAGCCATGCTTCATCGGTATCACAGCTTGCCTGTCCTGCTCCTACCTGCCTGGCCTGCCTCCCTGAGCCCCACAGCTGGGATGGTGGGATGCAAGGCAGAAGCAGAAAATACAAGTTGCTAATGTCAGTGGATAGCTCCTGTTGGCAAAACTTGAGAGGAAGCAATGGATGAATAAGGATGGGGGAGACAACTTGTACACATGTGGAGGTGTGATCATGGCAGGGGTATAACATGCAGGGAGAGAACTGGGCATGTGCCCTTGGTACCGCCTAAGGGAACAGCACTGGAAGGATGAGGGGACAGGGCAGGCATTACCACAGGGCTACTTGCTGCAGCCTACCTTGCTGCTGCCTACCTGCTGCTTTGCCTGGCTGTGCTGGCACTTTCCAGCTCAAGAAAGCAGCCAGTTCAGAACGTGTGTTGTAGAGTGCAAGGAGTTCTGGGAATCATAGTCTTGTAGAGCAGCAGTGGAGTTTGCTGCTGTTGCGAGGAGAGGGGAAGACAGAGCTGCCACCAAATTCAGCACCTTTTTTTGCCCTCTGGACACAGGCCTCAGCAACAAAAAATGGGGTAAAAGTTACCCCTTGGCAGCAACAAACTCCATTGCCAGTCTAGAGCATTATGATTGCCAGAACACTTTGCACTCCAAGAGATTTGCCAGGTTCTCTGGCTGCATCTACATGTGCACTTTAATGAGCGTTAATCTGTTTTAATGCTCATTAAAGCATCACTTAAAAAACATGCTATTTAGTTAACACACATTAAAATAGGCTAATGTACATTAAGCATCACTTGAAAACTGTGCTCTTTAGTTAATGCACATTAAGACAGGCTAATGGGCATTTTCCTAGTACCTCACAATGGAGGTACTAGATTTAATGCGCATTAATTAAAGCACATTAATGCATGTGTAGATGTGCTCCCTGTGTTTTTCCTGTGCCTGTAATTGATAAGGTAGGAGGAACTGCACGGGGAAGGGTGAGAGATGGCTGACTAGGACACATTTTTTTCTATGATACACCTCTGGACTATGGGTATACTGTGTCTGAGGCAATCTTTAGAGCACGGCTCTTGAACACACCCTGCCTACCCACTCCATCTCCCCAGGTGCTGGTCCCTGTGAATGGCCCCTTGCTGTCAAGATCTCTGTCTCCAGAGTGCTTGAAAACGGTGGCTTCACTGCCTCATTTCTGAGATTGGTGCATATGGAGCAGGAGTGAGCAGGTAGGGGGCACCTGAGTGAGTAACTCAGGCAAGCAAAGTAGAGGCGGTATGGAAAGATCCTGTGGGTCTCTAGCCTTATAAAAACCCCAGAAGATCTGTCTTTCCCTTTTAAGAATTGCTGTGGAACAACCAAACCAGGGAGGGAATTCAAATAGGACAGTCACAGAAGCTGCATCTGCCATCAACAAGCCTAAATACCTTTTGGGTGTCTAACTGCAAAGAACATAAAGTAGAAGGTCTAAAGGAGAAGAGTGTACAAGGGAAAGGAGACTTCATTTTAAAATGCTTCTTCTGCCAAAGTCAATAAATCTTCAAAAATAATATTACAGATAATTCAATTGTCCCCTGAAGAGGGAACATGTAAAATACAGAGGCAAAATTCAATCACTTAAATGCAAAACACAGGGATTTTAGTACCCCTCTAAGTGTAGACTTTTAAATAACTTTAACTGTGGAGTGATTTTTGATTCCTCTTTTATGTAACTGTATTAAATTAAATCAACCTGTTATAGAAATGACCAAGGGCTATCTGACAGGAAATGTCTCAATCATAGACTCCTTGGATACTGTAAGAATTAATAACAGCCTACTGTAGGCTCTAAGGAAATGCCTTGGGCCTCTGCCCTTTACATAATTATTTATGTGTGTGTAGGGGTAGGCAAAAGAATCATCAGGGAAGGGGTCTTAGCAGAAAGGTGCTTTAAGAAAGCCTGGAAAAAAAGCCAGGCAAGATTCTTTGGGTAGATGTGATATCTTTTATTAGACCAACTAAATAGTTGGAAGAAAGTTCTTTGCAAACTTCTGGGCACAAAAAGGCCTGAAGAAGGGTGTTTGTGCCCAAAAGCTTGCAAAGAACTTTTTCCCAACTATTTAGTTGGTCTAATAAAAGATATCACATCTACCCAAAGAACCTTGCCTGCCTATGTCCTTAGACCAACACAGCTACAACCAACAACCCTGAGAACAGCCAGGGTTTCTCAAGAAAGGAGGAATAGTGAACCGGTGATCAAGGCATTGGAGATCGATTTGGAGGTCTGTCTTCAGTTCCCAGCTCCGCTACCTGCTCCTTATGTGATCCTGAGCAACTTGCTTACTCTCCATGTGCCCCAGTTCTCTATCATCTGCTAAATGAAGATGATAACACTTTCCTTGTCTATTTAGCCCATAAACTCTTTGAGACAGAAGCTGTCTTGGTGCATCTTAAAGCATCTAGCACAACAGGGAGCTGGTCTCAGTTGGAGCCCTTAGCTGCTCCTATAACAGATAAATCACACTAATAATAAACAGATGGAGATCAGATGAAGATCAGAATTTGGCAAAGATCAGAAACTGTTTTTTTGTTGTGACATGTAATTCCACTTAATTCAGGACATGGATTTAGTGACACCAATATCAGAAGTAAATTTCTGGCATAACTACTTGTGCTGTTCCCAGATTGATTTTCAGCTCTCATTCATGAACACTGACACATTATCTGATAAATCAACTGACAAATGCCTGTACATTTTGAGATTGTGTAGGATAGCTGTCTGCTATAGACCTGCTGAAGGAATGATCAGATCTATGATCAATAGAGCTACTTGCTGTCATTATTCCTTTCTTAACAATTCTCTCTTGAGGATCCAAGGGAAAGGAGAACTATCTCTCTGGCTGCTCATCCCTCAGGAGGGCTTCCCTTGGCGAGCTTGTGGTCTGTGTAAGACAGCGCGTCAATATCTCATTCTAAAACAGCTGTCTCTCACAGCTCATGAAATCCTTCCATCTCACTGTCTTTAGGAGACGTTTAGTGGCATGCTGTGTGAACCACAACAGACAGTATCACTGCTTCTCATGAGACCAGGGGCTCAAAATCACACAGGGACCAACTGGTAGAACAGTGCAAATAAAAAGGAAGAAAGAAAAAAAGAAAGGACAAAAGAACTGCACGGCACTAAGGGAGTTTTAAAGGATGGTGTAGCAGTAAGCAAGAATAGGAGTTATGAGAGTGAGACAAATATAGTATGAATGAAAGAGAACAGTGGAAAGGAAGCACTTGTGGGAAAGAATGAGGAGGCCAAAAAGAGAGAGTCCCCGAAAGGCTTTCTCCCTTCCAAGATGGCCACCACCCACTCTCCATTTTCATACTGTATGAGTGTATGGAAAGAGACTGGTAAATAGCAGCAAGTGGGAAGTGGTGGTTAGAAATCAAATAGGCAAGCAGGCCTCACTCAGAAATGAAGCCCCACTTAATCCAAAAACAACACAGTGTTATAGAATTGTGAGCTGATGAGCCAGAAAGAAAGGAATAGCCCCACGTGGCTGGCATGATGACCTTCTGGCATGACCCTATGGCAGACCTCGGCACTAACCTGGAGCACTCAGTAGACAGTCTCTGATTCTAAGTGTCCCAAGGACATGGACAGGGACACTGGTTCTGAAAGGGAGATCTTTGGAGAAGCTGGTTTCTTTTACCTGGGGCAGAGCTTGCACAACTGTGTCCAGCAATGCTCGCATCCCTGTGGCCATCTTCAGAAGCTTCAGAACTGGCCCAAAAAACAAAAAAAGAACGGCACTCAGTGCTGGATCATAAGGGAGAGAAATTTACTTTTAATACCAAGGCCACCTGCAGTAGCACACCATTTGATTGTTCTGTCTGTCTCCTCCACAAACTGATCCACCAACCAACCTCTCACCACTTCTCCAGCTGCCACTCTTTGGACTTCCTTTCTCCCATGACACCTCTACTCTAACCCATCCCTCTTCATACCAACTTCGCCTTCTCTCCCACCCTCTGCACAGCCTGGATCCTTCTATTCCACTCATACATACCCTGCCCCTAGTGCTCCCCTCCTCCTCCTCACAATCCATGTCACCTTTCCTTTTCCAATTCTGTACCCCCAAGCACCCCCATCATTCCTTTGACTTTTGACTATTTACTAACACACCTCAGGGAAATATTGACCATTCCAGGGCAAACCAGATCGGGCCTTGGCCCCCTCTGTGAAAACATCAGTAACTTTTGCCCCACTGACAAAAAAGCAGCAAGAATTTGCTTCTCACCAAAATCTGTCAATTATTTTGGTCCCTCTCACTCAGTGAAACCCACTGTTGCATGTAAACATCAGGTTAAGGGCAGCTGGGAGATAGTCTAAGCTACTGTGGCCCTTCAGGATTACAGGCCTGAGAAGCCATATGGTGAGCTGGACCCACAACCTGCACCCAGTACACGCTGCCCCACAACTGGCTGGGGTTGTCTAAAACCTCTGCCTCCAACCAGTCTCTCTCTCACCCCGGGCGATGCGCAGAACCCTCATGATGCGGATGATAGTGGGGTTGATGGGGAGAGCTGCATTGATCTCAATCTCCTCCAGTGTGATGCCCATGACAGAAAGCAACACAATAGCCAGATCCAGCTGGTTCCACCTTAAAGAAAAAAGAGAAGGTAAAATGGAGATTGTCTGCTTCTTTGAAAAGGAAACAGCAGTTTCTCTCTCGCAAAAAATCCCTCAACTCATAGAAACGTGGAAAAACAGGGAAGAAAAGGATGTCAAGAGATCATCTGCTCCAGAGGTGGCCAACCTGTGGCACAAGTAGCATGGACAGTTTTTGTGTGGGGCATGTAGATCAGGGAGTGGGAAGACACTGCAGCAGCAGAAGGGCCAGGGAGCAGAAAGCAGAGCAGCAGATCAGACAGGGGAATGGGTTTGCTGTGACACTCAGAGAGGGCACAGGGCTTAATTTGTGGCATACCTGCCAGACAGGTTGGCCCTAACTGATCTAGTTTAGTCCCTAAACCAGCCTGAACAAATGTTTATTTGACCTTCCTTTACAAACTTCCAATGACAGAGACTCGACAGCCTCTCAGTAAGTCTGAGTGATAGATGGAACCTAATGCAGTTGATGTCTAACTCTTCCCTATTGTGCTTTCTGCACCCATAAAATCAGTGGACTCCAGCATGAGACAGCCACTGTACAGCTCTTAGTGTTTACTGGATATCTCTCTGTTATGTTGATGGAGGTGTTCGCAAGCTCCTTTGGGCATACAGCAGGGCAGTCTAGGCAGCTTGCTACAGTTCCAGAGGCATGAAGAGATGCCTGGTCACTCAAGCTGGGGAGTCCACTGTCCAAGGCAACTGGATGTGGTCTCTAACTGCATCAATGCCTTGTGTGCTGTAGGCTACAGAAACTGGAGTGGCTTTAACCAAGCTAGTCTGATGGGCTGCCTGGGTTGGGCAGAACTTTGACCCTTTGTTTTGAGTAGACCTTTGCTACAAAGACTCAGGTGACAACGATGGGGCACTGTGCTACAGGATTCCATTACAGATCCCTCCCCAAAGCTCCTACCCCAAAATTGACCACCCTCATAGCATGACATATATGTCCTGCTGCTCACCTGTCTTTGAAGAATCGCCGCAGCCCAAATGCCACCAGCTTCAGAACTGCCTCCAGCACAAAGACGGTTGTGAACATGTAGTTGCAATACTTCAAAGCTGTCTCTAGAGACTGTGGATGGACAAAAAGGGGTAAAGAGGAGGAGAGTGAGACGCATTAGCTGCATGCCTGCTTGGGACATCATTGACTTCCAGCCTGGACCCATTTATATGTTTTGACTGATTAGGAATTAACAAGGGATGGAGATGGGAGAGGGGCTGCTGTATCCCATCCTGCATCTGCTTGACAGTTTGGTCCCATTTGCCACAGGTGGCCATCAAACTGCAGTCCCATCCCATGGAGCCCTCAGCATACTCTGCTGTTCACCCCTCAAGCTATTCAGTACAAAAGACCAACTTTGGGAAGGAAGGTGGAGTGCAGAGGGTTAACAACGCATTGTCACCCAGCCCCACTGGCACCCACAGCATGAGATCTGTGAGATGCTGCCCTATAAATAGCTCTGAGAAATCTACTGCAAGGGAGAGAGTCAGAGAAGATGCTCTGAGGAGAGAACCTAAGGCTGGATGACCATCACCTTTGGAGAGAGGAACACCATGGCTGGGATTGGGTTTGTTTTTGCTTATTGCCACCATTGCAGTCACTGTGATGATCATCAGAGGGTTTATGTTAATAGGATGTAGCACTTTTATGGCACCTTTTTGTCATAGGACCATAAAGTGGTTAGTGCAGTGATTTTTCAATAGGAATGCTGCAGTACCCTCATCCTTTTAAGAGTACCTGGCCCCTGTGCAAGGAGGTAAGCATGCCACACTCACCTGTGGCTGCCCCCTCCTGCACCTCAGCGGACCCTGCACTGACTGCATGTTGCAGCATGGTCTGCTGCAGGTGGGGGAACACGCAGTCAGAGCCTCACTTTTCAGCCCATTATTTTCCCTGGCTCCTCACAGGCTCCCAGAACTGGAGGGATGGGCTGCTGGGGCAGATGGCTCCTCCCTGGCATGTAAGTCCCTGGAGAAGCAGCCCATAGCAGTGGGGGTTTTCCTTTCCCAGTTAGGTACACAGTGGGGGTAGGGAGAGGGTCCCCTTTCCCATTCCCACTTCCTGGGCCTTATGTGTCCTGTTGCTCATCCTGCTGTCCTCCAACCCCTTCAGCATCCCTTATGTGCCACGTGTGCCCAGCACCACATCCCTGCTAGCCAGGTGTGCTTGGGCTCTGTTTGTTTTGGTCCCAGAGCTGGAATTCAGGGGGGATCACCCTGGGATAGCTAATGGCCAAAAATGGCCTGCTGATTCCCAGTCCTCAGCAATGACCTGGACCCATGTGTAGGGAGTTCAGGTGCCTCACTGGGAACAAATGTGTGCAGGACCAGGCAAAGCTAGGGAAGAGCTCCCAATGGCAGCATGAAGGGGTGTATATTGTACTTATATTTTACATTATGTCATAATATATCAATGAAATTAATTAATAATCCATTATTTAATAGTATAATGATACTGTTTACATCATAATACTGGTACTAAGGTATGTTAGTTTTTTTAAACAGGGTACTGCTACATTCTAAAAACTGACAGAGGGGTGGGCTTAAGTCTAGGCTAAAAGGCAAAAAAGTTGAGAACCAGTGGCTTAGCTAGTATTAATTAGGGAACCAGTAGTTAATAGTAAAGCTTTCCAATAGGCCTGTATGACCATCCTTGTTTTACAGATGAGGAAACTTGGGCAAAGGGAAGATAAGTGACTTACCAAAGACTAGGGTTTGACATGCGAGAGAGAAGGGATAAGGGTGGCTAATTTCTGCAGGGTGAAATAAGGGACATTGTAAAGATGCAGGAAGGTGGTTCAAAAACAGGAATAAAAGGTAACAAAATTAGAAAGAAACTAAGCTGGTCTAGAAGCAAAACTTGGCAGTGCATTTAAATACTGATGTATAGGTTCTGTCCCCTGTTACAGCCTGGGCTACCTCTAATGTAACCAACACCGGATAAAAGATCAGAGATGTTGCATTAAACCATTCAGGAATCTACAAGAGGTCTTCTGGAAAGGAAGGGTGGTTCCCTGGGCCTGAAATGTTATGAAACATATGTAGCAATGAGTGGGCACCTTCACAAAGAGAGAGCAAGCCCCTTTTCTAGGCAGGCAGTTTATACGTCTTGCCCCGGGAGCCTCTGTAACTTTAGAAGTGCTGAGGATTCATAATGACTCCCATTTCAAATATTAAGCTCTCCCAGGCCTTAACACCCTTTGTTATGATCACACTCCCTCCAGATGAGGGAAACTTGTCAGCTTTTGTCTACAGTGCTTCTCTCATGGAAGAAATGTGGCTGAGTGAAGAATTCTTTTCCCCTACCCAAGCACTAAGTGTGCCAGCCCCTGATGCACTCCCAGATCATCCCATTCAGCAGTGGCAAGAGAACTGGAGCAACAAAACTGGATTTTGATACATCTCCTAGGAGAGCAAAACTTGAAAATCTTTAGGCCTCCTACTATCCTTCACAGCTTTCCCTGTTGAGGCCCAGGGGAAAACACAAACAGAATAAGACCCAGGCTCAGATTGGGTCACTCTGATAGCAGGGAAAGTAAAAACTTCTCTATCTACAACTCCTGTGTGTTATGGTGAACTGTAACAGATGCAGCAGTAGCAAAATTACTTGATCATTATTTGTCCATTGCTTCAGGCAGGTGATGTTGACAGGGTAAGGAGGGGAAGATACAGAGGAAAGGTTTGATGAGGGGGGAGGTTAAAGAAGATGAGTGAATACTGAGGATTCCTTGGGGTTGTAATTTGTTCCCCTCTGCAAAGCATGATGGGAGAATCTTCATTTCTAACTCAATCTCTAATGGTTGCTCAATTTTACGCTTTTTTGACCCCTTATGTGACTTGCTGCTTAAGGGAGAAAATGTCAAGTTTTTCTCTTTTGGTTAAAGGAGGATAGAAAAAAATGGGGATGTGGGGATAGGATTTATAATCTCTTGAACTCACTCACCACAGGCTGGTTGTAGTGCTCCAGGGACATGGTGACGACGTTCAGGCAGATGATGAAGGTGATGAAGATGTCCAAGTAGTGGCTGGTGCAGACTGAATGGATGAGGAGGCGGACAGGGCAGTAGGAGGCGTAGTATGGCAAACGCTGCGCTTCTTTAAAGGGAGAAGTTAAAAAGAGAGAGAGAGGAAGACACAGAAAAGAGAGAAAAATAAGAAAGGGGAGCAGGAAAGAAAGTGGGGAGAAGAATAGATGATACAAAGAGAAAGAGAGAGAGGGAATAGTAGAAACAGAAAAATGAAAGAGATAGGAAAGATAGAAAGAAGGAGAAGAATAAAATAAAAGAATGCAAAGAAAGAACATAGAAAAAGAGAGGAAAAAGAGGGTGTAAAAGGAAGGACAAGAAAAGAAGAAGGGGTGGGAGTGACAGAAAGAATTTGTTAATCTTGTGTTTGTGGGAATGGCACTACATCAGCATTTCATGCCTCAGCAAATTAAGATCATAAATGATAAAAGGGAGCAGATGGCTCCAGGAAAGGCCCAGGGGGTGGTCTTTTCAGAAAAGACTGAATCAGAGGAAGGAAAATGCATGCCTGTGGGCTGGGAAAGGAGGAGAGTGATCAGACAGGATCTCTGGGGCAGGGGTAAATAGGAGTGATTCCAGGAACAACCATGCACTTGTGATGCATCTCTCACCGGATCACAGAGAACAGAAGCATGGGGGAGCCTCACTGGGGAGGGGACTCATCCAGTTCCAAGGGAATCTTGGAACTGATGAGTGAAACCACTGTGCAGACAGAAAAGGACCAGGATCACAGCAGAGATGCCGGTGTCGTCTTCTTTTTTATGCCCCTTTGATTTAAATGGGAAGTGGAGTAATGTAGGAGTCCTCTACATTCATTGGTGCTGCAGAGTTCCCTGAAGGGTGACTCTGAATCACAGAGGTATGAAGGTGTGTGCATGTATGTGCATGTTTGGGGAGGTTAGGTCCCTACTAAAGAACACACAGAGAAGCAAAAACACTTCTTTGAGCATTACTATTTCAGAAGCAAAGTGTGAAAAAAACAGCCACCCATCCCAGTGTGTCCCCAGGTGGACTGCAGGCCCCTTGCCCCTTCCTCTGTCACAGGCTGCTCATATTCTGGTTCTAGAGAGTAGCTGGCTGGGAGGGTGCCATAGCACCACAGCAGGGGTGTCCCACTGAGTGGAGAGAAATGCTGAGGGCTGGGGTCTATATGCCAATATACAGAAACCAGTTGGTAAGAAAAAAAAGAAGAGGAGAAGGTTTTTCTCAAAAAACCTCGGCCTACGAACCAACCAAACACTTAGGCTGTGCCTTACTCCTGCGCTTCTTCTCCAGGCGCCTCAGCCGCTTCTCTTCCCGCCGGCGTGCTTCCTCGGCTTCCTGGTGCTGCCGGCACTTGTGGAAGTTCTCCACCACTACCCCCACAAACATGTTGAGGACAAAGAAGCTGACAATGAGGAGGAAAGAGATGAAGTAGAGGAGCATCCAGGGGTTATTGTTGGTCACTGGCTGGAGGAGAAGAAAGAAAAGGTCAGTATTGTTTGCCTAGAAATTTGAGGCGGGATTCTGAAAACGAGGAAGGCAGTACACTGGGACTTGCTGGGAGTCAGTAATGGAACTAAGATAATGAGGGAGACAAACCAGAAATTGTGATTGGCTGGCTAGATGTCAGGGGGTGAGGTTATGAAAATGTGGGAGGTTATGATTACAACTGGCTTTTTGGGAGACAGGGTTACAATTGTGAAAAAGAGAGAGGAGGTTTGTGATTAGCTTGTTGGGAGTCAGGGGCTAGGGTTATGAAAATGAGGAAAGGGAACAGCTCTCTGCAACTGGCTGGGTGGATCTTAGAGGGGCAGGATTATGAAAATGAAGAGAGGAGCCACAAGTGGACTGAGTGACTGGAAGTCAAGCACAAGACTATAATAATATTAAGCACTCAAGCTGCTGCCTTGGAAATGCAAATGCAATCCCAGGAAAAGAGCAAGTGGGCAATTAAAACATCATAAAGTATAAAAGACAAGTGGTGGAAAACTGTGCTGGGCAGAGGGAAATCAATTCCACATCTAAGGGGTTATGGGAAGGTCATTTCTGAAAGCAGCTATCATTGGGTGCATCTACACATGCAATTAATGTGCCTGAATAAACTCTGGCACAGTCTGCGCCTGAGTTTATTGCTCCCCAGAGCAGTGTTTACATATGTGCCTGGGACTGCAGCATGTTGAGCCAAGGTGGCATAGCCC
>NW_017729022.1:61631237-61639999 GCF_001723915.1 Gavialis gangeticus
CAAGGTGGGATAGCCCCAGCTGGCAGAAAGCTGGGGGGGGGGGGGGGGTGTGGAAATCAGCCTGCCAGCCCAGGGCTGCTCCCTCCCAGCTCAACATACTGCATAGAGGCTGGCTAGGGCACGAAGGTGCTAAAGTGCGGGGCTAGCCAGCAGACAGCCCCTGCACTGTAGCACCCTTGTGCCCCTGCCAGCCCGGTCACCAATCTATATGTGCATTGTGGTGAAGTAAAACACTCTGTCACAGGACAGTACTTGTATCTGGTAGTACTATCCTATGCCAGTTAATTAGTTTACTCTGGTGTAATAGCATTGCATGTGTAGATGCTGACATTTTACTGTAGGGCTAATTAGGCAACTCCACAGTATGTGTCTCATGTAGACATGTCCATTTAGGTCTAAAGAGAAAGGAGACCTTGAATTTAACTAGGTGTCTTACCACTGAGGACTTTAAGTCCTCAACAAGTTGTCTACTGTAGAGTGTAGAGGGTAAGTGTAACATCACCTTGAAGGCTCAGTCCTGTGCTGCTGTAGTGCACGGTAGAGGTCTGACCTTGCGTTATTCAAGTCATTGCCAGTTTGGCCATTGGGGCAGCACTGAGACTTAGTTACAAACAGCAGAGAATTTCTGCTTAAAGGAAACTGAAGTAGGCAGCTGTAGGTCAGGAGGGTACATCATGTCAGGAGAGACACTGCTGAAAAGTCATCACAGATAAAAAAAAAAACACCCAGTCTGACAACTCTGTAAAAGGGTTAAAAGGCAAGATCTGGAATAAATACTTGGCAGGTTAGCCACAGACACACATCCCTGTGCACAAAGAGCATGGGCATGACCTACCAGCAATTAAGCAAATAAGAAGGAGGGATCAGAACAGCTCTGTAAAATGCTATTGGATGAAGATGAAATACGAAAATGTAGCCAATATATTATGCTTTCATGCTACTACCTGAAAGAGGTCTGAGTCACACAATATACTTAGAAGGAGGTCTCTATACCTGTTGGTCAACAGCCACAGCATCTAGTCCATTATACATAATATTGACCCAACCATCTTTGGAGGCAAGAACAAAGAGAGACATCAGAGCCTGGAACACATAAAAATAGATCAAATGTAGGGGGCATGTAGATGAAGGGGGTGGGGAAAATTTAGGTTTTAAGTTCTTACAATAAAACAGAATTAAAATTCTCATCCTCCTTGTGGTGCCAACCTGCTCTTTTGAGCATGTATGGAGAAGGGAGACATTAGGCTATGCAGGTGGGAACTGAGCTGCAAAAAGAGAAAGACCTTCAGGAAAGTCTGCTCTTTTATGGAAGTGGAGCAAAAAGCTTCCCCTCCCCAGAGAAAAGCCAACTTAGCAATACATTGCCTCAGGCGAGTAAGTTAGAAAAACAGAACACCACAGCATAACATGCCCGTTGCTTTTTTGTGAAAATATATAAATGCTGGGATGTTCATGAGAGAGAACCAGTGAAATCTACAGGAGCCAGGACAGCTCTTACAAACACAATGACAACACACCCACCAACCACTCCTGCCTGCTAGGGGGAAAGTCTCCTTGCTGAGAAATCAGCATGTCAAGGAGAAAGGAGGGAGGATTTTGTCACTCTTGTAGACATCTTGTCAGTGGAGCCTAAGAGTTGGTAGACATTCAGAATGCAAATACAGTGGGCGCATCTATACGTTCATTAATGCGCTTTTGCTAATGCGCATTAAATTTAGTACCTCCATTGCGAGGTACTAGAAAAAGGTGCATTAGCCTATTTTAACGGGCATTAGCAAAAGCCCACAGTTTTCTGTGATGCTTTAATACACATTAAAATAGGCTAATGTGCATTAAAGTGCACATGTAGATGAGCCCAATGTGATGTAAACAGGGGCATAAGGATTGCATATTAAGGGTCTGATTTTCCTCCAGTCTTTAACTCCACTGACATCAATGGAGCTTCCTTTGCAGGTAAGATGCCCCTACAGGCTGAAGTCTGGCATTGTTGACACAGGTGCAGCTCATAAAGAAGCTCAGGGAAGGAATTCTTGCATAAGTGAACACAGAACACATCCCAAAAGCAAGTGATCATCAGAAACAAGGTGTTACTCAAATGTTGAGAGAGTTCAGGAAGCTTCAAGAAACAGCTCTACTAGGAGGGCATAAGGTAAAGCAATCCTCCCCCCACTTTTTATCTTAAATTCAGATGAGTTTCTTGATGCATTGTCTCCCCTTTTCTCCTCTCTTGGCATATAAATATCATCCTTACACGGACCCACAAGTTACCCTGATGTAACACGAATGCCCATTTCTAAGTAGCCTCTACTTCAGGTTGAAAGAGCACATTTTGGAACATTCCACCCACCCGCTTGAACGAGAAACTGGAATTGGCCTTGAAGAGAGAGACACGATGCCAGCATGTAGCAACAGTTTACTCAAGAGGAGGGGTCTTGGAGAGTCCCACACTTACCTGCCCCAGGTTGTCGAAGTTGTACTTGTGGTGTACCCATTTGTAATTGGCGGCCACACAGTCAGACCTGTTGGTGATGTTACGGATGTCAACACCTAGGCAGTGGTAGAACTTCCCTTTGAAGAGCTACAAGATGGAAGTGACTTGGTCAGTGAGTTTCCTTCAGGTTTTCCCAGTATTGCCAGACATGAAGCAGTGGAAGGCTTCTGAGCCTGGGAGCAGGACACGCAGCCTTTACCTCCAGGCTGCTGATTGCAGTTTGGTTCCAAGTCAGTGGTAACTGAATGTTGTCACTCTCTGATAGCCACGGGGTGAGCTGCTGGTGCTGAATTGGAACCAATGGCCTAAAGGTGGAAAAAGCCGTGTATCCAGCACAATGCCCCAGAACCAACAAGTCCTTTTAGTGGCTCCCAAGTGTATAGGAAGGGAAAAAAAGAGTTTTTCTAAGAAGAAAGAACCAGAAAGACTATCCCCCTGGTTCTCAAATATTTTTAGGTAAGGTGACACTGATGTGGTTCTTCTGCTCAAGGCTCCTTTTCCATATGGAAGGTACTAGATTATGCATTTGAACAGACTCATTGCAACAGACTATATGCAGACTAAGTATAGCACATTCCATGAGATGGAAGTAACACCCACTCCTGTACTCCTCTGCGACACAAGCCTAAAATAAAGAGGATTAAAAAAAAAGGCGGGGGAGGGCTGTGGGTGGATTTAGCGTTAGGAGTGAGGGGGAGAGAGAACTGCATAAAGTCAGGCTTAAAGCAGACAGGTTCTGTCCCGCTCCCAACAGAAAGAGTTCTGTCAATACATCACAGCTGTAACTGGCAGGAGCCTCTGTCACTCCATTCCTGGGCCTGCTCCATAACTATGTTAGTGCTGAGATCTGAATACCAGTCTCCAGAGCTGAAAGAGCTGAGCACTAACTCCACTGCTGTCTTTACACATCTTCAAATCCAGCAGCATTCCCATTCAAAGAATCCCACTTACCACAGCCAAAGTCCTAAGGCAGGGGTACCGAACAGTCTGTGGAGCTGTTTCACCTGGCCCATAAAGCTCCTAGAAGGGCCAAAAATTCAGGGCCAGGGCCTGCCATGGAAATCTGGGGCATGGAGCCCCATTGGGCATATGTGGTCATGGACTTGAGGGCAAGTGATGGCTGTGTTAACCCCTGTGCTGCTGCTTGCCCTACTGTCACAACTTGCCTTGCAGCCACTGGCAGATTCAGATCTAGCCTGGGAGGTTCCTTCTGGTTCAAATCTGTCTTGCGAGTAGCCCAGTGATACAAATTTAACCCAGGGGAGCAGGTGAGTTTGACACCCCTGACCTAAGGGTTACTGTGAAGAGACAGACCCAAAGGGTACATCCGCACTGCAGCAAGAGTGCTCAGTCACACCACTGAAGGAATAAGCCTCACCCAACTCTTCCTGCTGTGCGTGTCAACCCCAGACAGAAGGACCACCCCCCTAAGGGGTACCTCAAGCACTGTGCCCAAGACTTGATTTTCCTGTATATTCAAGTGTGGCAACTTGGGGTACCCCAGGGTGTCCTCACTGTCTCATTTCTGGACTTCACACCTGTGGAGAGGAAAGATGCAGGCTGTTCTTGACTGAGCTCTCTGCCGCTGAAGTTTAGACACACCCAAGGGAGGACTGAGTAGGATGTGGATAACAAAGCCTTCCTATGCTACTTTCCCCTCCTGAGACACCTCCCCACAGTTCCCTGGGTGTATGCACTGTGCTGTGGCCTCCTTGAGACATAGGGACACCCTGTGGGTTGCAGAGCACCAAGTGCAATGGATAGAGAATAACAACATTACCTGCACGCCCAGGATGCCAAAGATGATGAAGAAGGCACAGCAAATGAGGACAATGTTCCCAATAGGCTTGAGGGAGGAGATGAGCGTCTCCACCACCAGCTTCAGGCCTGGGGCACGGCTGATTACCCTGGAAGAGAAGGAAGGTGAGGAAGTGACAGTGACACACAGAAGAGATGCTCTTTCTTCCCAGTGCTTTCAGAAACAGACCATAGTGCTATACATTTACCCCTGGGCCAGAAAGGCACAGGTTCAAGTCCTTCATTGCAAGTCTTAAGTTCATTATCTAATGAGGATACTGCATTGGAGACTGGAGGAGGAGCCACACAGTGCAGAGGAACCTCCCTGTGCAGAGGACATCACTTGATACTCTTGTCTCTAGCAGGATGTCAAACGAAACTCCTTTCATCCCAGTTCAAGTGCTTAGCCCATGAGGGCAGAAAGCAGTAGCATATGTGGGGTCAGTGAGTGGGGCATGTGCTTTGGATGCTGCTTAAGAGTGGGAGCATCAGCAGGAGGGGATGGGGGGAACACCCCACTCTCCCATTTTCTGCTCTGCTTGCCTTTCTGGCTACACATTGCAGCAGCATAGGCAATGTGTGTCACAAAGTATGAAAAATTCTGGGAATCATAGTTTTGTAGAGTGGCAGTGGAGTTTGCTGCTACCGAGGGGGAGACTTGACTGCACTTTGACCACTGAAATCAGCCATTTTATTGCCCTCTCGACATGGCGTTCAGTAGTGAAGAAACCAGGTGGCCATTCCCTCCAGGAGCAGAAAACTGCACTGCCATTCTAGAGAACTACAATTCCCAGTACACCTTGCACTCTACGACACACACTGCCTGTGCCTGCTACTTGCTGCTGTTCCTGTGAGCTGCCACAGGGGGAAGGGTGAGAGAGGTCTGCCCCAGGTGCATTATTTGCACGCTATGCCTCTGACAGTAAGCATGTAATTGCAGATTCTCAGCAGCATGGCCAACATCCTCTCACTCAGTAAGGTCTACTCTTGTACTTGGACTGTGTGGGAGCCATTACTAGATGCACAGAGCAAAGGATGCTATGAGAGAGGACTAAATATGTGCTGAAGGGGCTCTCACCTGAGGGGGCGTAAGGTACGCAGCAGTCGGAGGACCCGGAGCACCCCCAGAATTTTGGCTCCTCCAGCAGAGGCCACTGAGACCACAATGTCAATGAGGGATACAAAGACCAAGAAGCCATCCAGGATGTTCCAGCTGCTGCGGAGATAGGCCTGATCCCCAAAATAGAGGCCTAGAGAGACCACCTACAGGAGAGGAGACAGGGAGACCATGGGGGAGGAGACTAAACCATTCCCATCCATGATGATGCAGGGGAGGCTATTTAGTAACTCTCAAAAGCAACAGGTGAGGAAGCAGTGAAGACCCATTTTTCACCCTTCTATCATGTTCCTTTCGTGAAAAAGACTTAGTCTGTGGAGCAGAAAGGGAGAAACTGGTGGTATGGAACCCAGGTCTAAGAAAGACAATGCTCTAGAAAAAATAATAAACATTCACCAAAGCTTCAATGGTGTTTTCTCACTTTTCAGCTAACATCTAATCTTCTTCCCTGAGTAAGAGGACTCAGGAAGGGAGATGATGCTGCACAGTGGGAAAGGGTAAGCCAGGATACTGGGGTTCTGTTCCATGCTGTCCCACAAAGTAAGGCAAATCTCTCAGTCCAAAATCTGGAAATGTTAGGCATATAAAATTAGGTATTTAAATTTGTATTCCCACACCAAAATAAGCAGTTTACTTTGCCAAGGTGCTGAACACCAGCAGATGCCACTGAAGTGAAAGGTATTAGGGAGTACTCAGTACCTCTGAATATCAGGTTTATTATTTAGATACCTAAGTGTGGATTTAATGTGTTGAAATTTATGCCTCCCAAATCTGAAAACTAACCTTAATCTTTGGAGGACTCAGCTACCCCATCTGTAATATGGGGATAATGATATTTCCCTACTGGGAAGCGATTTGAATCCTGTGAATAAACAGTCATTTCAAATGAGAACTGCTACTTTTCTCGATGCTGTTATTATCATTATTATTACTACTACTACTACCACCACTCCCACCTGCTGGCCATAGTTCACTGTTATTATGAAGTCTGAATGTTATATCTAGAGTTCATTCTGTTTCTCACAGATACCAGTAGGCCTATTGATTTAAGCCTAGAATAACTACTTCCATTACAGACCATGGGAGATTTGACCTGGGCTATTCTAGATTTGGTGCACATAAACAATCCTTGCCAAGGCTGAATGCAAGAGGACTGGCTTAACCTTTCTGGAAGACTGAAAGGATGGATAGATTCTGGAAGGAGGATGAACAGAAAGGAACCACACAGGGCCCATGAGATGAGGGGAAGGGCTGAGCTGCTCTCTTCAGGCAACTTACCTTTAGTGTCATCTCAGCTACAAAGATTGCTGTGAAAATGTAGTTGGACACAGTGAGGAAGATCCTCTCCTAGAAAGAACAGAGAAATTCCCTAAAGCACACCTAGAGACACTCCTACTGTTTTGCTATTCTAGTAAATTCCTTGTTTTGAAACTTAAGTCTCTTACTTTTGTATGCATACGTGACTCTGAGACTGTAAAAACAGCAGCAGGTGCCAGACAGCCTTCATCCTACACATCTCAGCCCATGCACTTCAGTCCTGACCTCCAGTGTCACCCATTGCTCTAGTCTTGGGGCTACCACACAGCTCTGGGAAAGCTCTTTTGTCATAACCTGCAGCAGCACCTGCTGCTAAGCCTCAGTGACCTTCCACAGAGTCCTGCCCAGGCCACTTAGTCCTGATCTGTAGCCCCGTTCTGTGACTCCTTGCTGGGACCTACCCTGAGGACAGACTACTGTAATCTGCCTAACTGTGGTACAGAATGTGAATGTGGACTGGGCTGAGACTCACAAGAGGTCATTTCACTCATGAACCTCAGTCTCTCCATGTCCAGGTCACCCCCATCCACATTCAAGATCAAGAAGCAATGGACTTGAACTATGAAATGCCATTCCCACTAGGGCACTGCTACACAAAGATTACTTGCCTTTTTCAGTTTCAGAGTCTTTGGTTCTGAGTGGAAAGCTATCTCCTAGCTAGGAGAGGCTGGGGGACCCTTTTGCTTTCTAAACAGGAAACTACTTCTAGGAAGGAAGGTTTGCACCACTGTGAGACCTTCAAAAGGGGGCATCAAGCCTTTTGTTCCATGTAGATGTATCACAGTGATGTGTGTGCTGGGAGACTGTCCATTGCTGAGGGCTAGTCAGACGCAATGCCAGTGCCCATGGTAATAACTTTCATGGACCTTCTCTACCAGAACCCTTGAGGTGTTGTGTACAACAAAAAATGAGACAGGTCTGCTCACCGTGCTCCTGTGCTCAATCTGTGGTCTCTCCAGAGCGATGGTGATGCAGTTGAGGAAGATAAAGGCCAGAACAACGTAGTCAAAGAGCTTGTGAGCAATGATTGTTTGGCAGAGGATGCGAAACCTGCATGAAAGTTCCAAAGAGACATGTATGCCTTGGGCAAAATGAAATGAGGTACTGCAGGGAATGGGGCTCAAGGAGCTGGGCCATGCCAGACATTCAGCTCTGGCTAAAGGAAAATCACCAACCACAGGAAAACAGTATTAGCAGAGGTTTCTGGACCACTGATTACATTCTCTTGCATTCACAGGCAGTTGTTAACCCAAGGATTCCTCAGAATCTCCACTTCACACTCTCACACACACAACTACAAAGCACAAGGAGCACCCTCTGCCCCCCCAGTAAGTGAGATTAGCCGCTGTCCCTCCCCACCCCAAGTGGTGTCAAGAGGCACCAGTCACCCATGGTTTGCTGTATGCAGGTGGGAGTCAGCAGATGGAGTGGGCTTGGGGTTTCCCAGTGGAGGTACATCAGAAACACTCAGGACACCCGACAATGTGCACAGGTAAAAGCTGGGAACATCAGGGCACTGCCAATGAGCTTCCCTTGCATGACAGAAAAAAATTGGTTAATATGTGCTCAGAAGATCTCAGGAAGAGGACCAAGCCCCATGCTACAGAGGAAGGTGAAGACCCCCACAGTTCTTGTCAATCTGACTTGGGGGGGAAAATTCCTTCCTGGTCCCATATTTGGTGATTGGTATGACCCAGAAAAAGAGCAAGATCCTTTAACCAGGAACTTCTGAGTTTTCTCAGTATTGGCAAAAGTATACCGTAGGTTAAAACAGCCAGCCTCAGCTATAGCCAGCAGGGGTGTGTGAAGCAGGCCCTATTTGATTCAGATTTGGCCCAAATCGGAGACAGTGATTCGGATCACTGTCCCTGATTCAATTTGGCCAAATCAGGATCTGAAGATTCGATGCTGATTCAGAGAATCAGTGATTCGGACAAAGACACAGCTTTAAATCTTTTTTCTACATACTTCGAAGTACCAGAGCAGCTTGCGAATGTTGCAATGCTGGGGCAGATGGAGCATCCCAACAGGAGCATGGGG
>NW_017729022.1:61640220-61642969 GCF_001723915.1 Gavialis gangeticus
GGGGGGGGGGGGCCCCCAATGTGTTCAGCAGTGAACCTGGAAGAGGACCAGAAGTACTTCCAGTCCATTTCTGGGTCTGCCAGGGAGCGTGCAGGGGGGGCCCACATGCTCCCTTCCCCCCTCCCCCGGCTCTGCGATCAGCCACGGGGGGACCCTAAGTGTCCCCCAGGCCCAGGAGGCACCAGTTGCCAAGCCGGGGAGGCACAGGGAGGCCCCCAGCGTGCTCTCTGGCAGACCCAGAAGTGGACCAGAAGTGATTCTGGTCCACTTCTGGGTCTGCTACCAAGCGTGCTGAGGAGCCCCCTGAACTCCTGTGGGATGCTCCATGCACCCCAGCATTGCAGCATTCACAGCCCACCTGCTACTTTGAGGTTTGTAGAAAAAACATCTAAAGCTGTGTCTATGTCCGAATCTCCGAATCTTTCCGAATCTCTTTGAAACGATTCAGAGGGTTCCGATTTGATTTGGAGAGATTAAAGGGTCCTCTGATTCGATTTGGATTCAGAGATTCGACCACCAAATCGGGCCAAATCTCTGCTGAATCGAATCAGGGATAGAAGCTTTGCATAGCCCTAATAGCCAGTGTCTCAAGCTGGGTATATGAACAGACTCAAACTGGTATTTATTCTCCAAAGAGCTTCTATTGAACAGTCACTTGGAGTTGTGAAAATCATATTTCTTAAGCTCTTTTGTTAGTATTTACATATTCCACATTACAGCAGTTTTTATGTACTCCACAACCTCCTATTTACTCATCTTTCTGGCACCCAGGAAAGGAAGGGAAGTGCTATTATCCCTATCTCACAGACGGGAAACTGAGACATTGAGAACTAAGCAACTTACCCAAGGACACAAAGTAAACTGTGGGAGAGCAAGGAATAGATAGAATTTAAGCCTCCCATGTCCCAGGCAGGTGCCCTGAGAATGTCACCTTCCTTCCACTCAAACTTCTGCTCCTATGAGGGCAATGATGAGTCCCAATTCTCATTTCCACACCCAACCCTAGAGCTGTCAATCACTGTTCACCCATGCTGAGGCTACAAGGGAGCAAACCCTCTTGGGCTGCAGATGGGGGAGGCTCTGCCGTCACGGGAAGTCACCTTCTGGTTTTTCTAAAAGGCACAATAGTCTGTAGCATAGGCAGGTCTCAACATGGGCAGCAAATATTCATAAAATTCTTCATACGCTTGTACTGAGCTCTGGCTCAGGATGCTGATAGCTGTCCTGAAGGGGCATTTTCTATTGGTGGAAAGAGACATTGCAAGAAGCTGTTCCAATATTTATTTCTTTAAGTGCAGGGAAGACTAACTTTGCTCCATATAGAGTGATGTGACTGCAAACAAGCTAACATCATGCCCTATCAGGCAGTGAAGAGGCCACTCCCGTACCGACAGGCACTGCCAGTGGCATAGAGTAGTTAATAATGCATTCCTTTCCTTTTTAGGTCAAAGTTAGTATTCTCTGCACTGCTTTGCTATAAATATGTATTTACGCTTTATGATTACACAAAAGAAAAACAGAACATTCCACAGGGAGAAAAAATAACCCCAGCCATTCAGGATTCCCTGCTTCCACTCCCACCTGGGAGACTACACAAGAGATATTTGAATGTTGGTTGGCTGAAAGGACTGGGTCTAAACAAATCCTGCACCTGAGTGCAGTGCCATGAAGTGTGTCCCTCCCACTCACACCTCCTGTGCACACACCAAACCTTGAAATAAGTGCCCTGAAGGCATTCCATGCTGGAGACAGAGCATGTCCACACCATGGTAGCAATGTGACCTGGCCAGGATGGCACTAAGCACATCCCAGGTCCATACTCCTGCTCGCATGAGCCAAACCTGGAAATACACCAGTAAAGACACTCTGGCATAGCTTCCAGCAATCACTTTCATGCGTGCCTAAAATCAAGTCTCAGGAGTGGCCTCAGAGGACTCCCTGGAGTGTTGTCACCAGTATTTTACTGGGTTTAGTGCAGTGGCAACCTGTAGGGGATACACATGCACCCCTTGAGAGCGCTGGTGCACCTCCTGTCAGGCCACACTCCTTGCTTAGGAGACAGGCAGAGAGGCGGACAGCAGCACCAGTGCCCTCCCTGCAAGCGCCAGCTGGGGAACTGGGCCGCCAGCAAAAGCGGCCCTGCCACTTCCAGAAGTGGCTGTGGGAGTGAGATCAGCAGCTGGGGGACCCCACCCTGGTCGCTGAATGATGTGAGGGGGGCACCAGTCGCCCATAGTTCAGTGCATGCAAGTGGGAATCAGCAGATGGAGTGGGCTTGGGGTTTCCCAGTGAAGGTATATCCCTTAGGCCTGTGTGAAATGGCTAGTATTTGCTTTGGATTCGGCTGATTTGGAGGACAGTGATTCGATTCAGTGATTCTGTCCCAATTCGATTCAGCTGAATCTGATTCAGAGATTCGGCTGCTACCGAATCTCTGAATCAGCCAGGCCCATCCCCGACCCGCTCTCCCAACCCGGCAATGGCTGCCCCACCCACCCCAGCTCCTGGCTCTTGTTAAAAAAAAAAAAAGCGCCAGCTCAGCAGGTGCTGCCAGGCGGGGGGTGACCCCTGCTGCCCCCCACTGCCCCACGCTGCACAGGGGGCTCTGCACGGGCTCCCAAAGCCCCAAGGCCGCTGCAGGAGCAGTGAGTCCCAGGGCTTTTCTGAACACTTTTTTTCTTAAAGGGCCAGAGCTGGCCTGGGCAGGGAACCTGTGGGGGGGTTGAGGGAGTGAGGGGGGTTGGAGGCT
>NW_017729022.1:61647969-61687081 GCF_001723915.1 Gavialis gangeticus
GTACTTACCAGCTCAGAGTTGGCTGCAGCTCCCTGCTGCAACCACCAGGGTCTGTCCCAATCTTTTCCAAAGATTCAGAAAGCTTTGAATCGATTCGGACCTTGAAATTGGTCCCCTGATTCGATTTGGATTTGGAGATTCGGCCACCAAATCAGGCTGAAGCTCCTCCAAATCGAATCATCCCCCAAAGCTTCGCACAGCCCTAATATCCCGGCCACAGAATTAACGTACCCAGAGAGTTTGAAAGCACTGGTAAGGGGTACCTTCAAAGCAGCTTCATTGCCCCATTCTTGGTTGTGGCACACATGGAGCAGGTCCATGATGGCAGCACACTCAGGAGTGCCACAGAAGCAGTATAGATATAAGTACTGAGCTTGAAGCGACAAAATCATTCCTGCCTTGAAAATGTAAAGCTGCGGCCAACATTCGACTCATCTGCTGCAACCAGATTGCATTTCCCCACCCCACCCCACTCACAAAAATAGGACAAACCTGTTTTGGGGAGAAAAGAGGTAGATAGACCAATCCTCCCGTAACTCACACCAGTCTGGCTTGTAGACCTCTATCATCTTCCGGATGCGGAAACACAGGGTCTGTGGGACAAAGGGTAGTGGATGTCATTGGCCACTTCCTTGCACCTTTCAGAGGTGTGCTCTTTTTCTTTAAGTCTAAAATACCAGTAGCTGGAGGTCTCTAGATCTGCTGTCTCCTCAAATCCCCCTCTTTCTAGCCTTCTCAAGAGGAGGGAAACTAAGTAAACATCACAGCCATGGGGGGATGATAGGGTGGGCAGAGCATTCACTGAGTGAGCATTCTCTGACAGGTGTTTGCTTCCCTCCAAAGAAAGAAAAGCCTCAGTATTCATCCCTGGTTCTTTAGGCCTGAAACTAATGATGTGTGAAATGTTAACCACTGACTCTTCCCAGTGACACTGTGCAGGAAAATTGCCCAAGGACCTCAGCTGAAGTAGACGCAGAGATTTAGGTCCCTGACCCACTCAATGGGTCAAAGGGAAGATGGCATCCATTGACACCTTTGTTTTTACGTGAAGTACTAATGATTTTATTTTATACAGTGAATATTTCTGTTACAATCTCTACTGACCCCAACCCCATTTGCACACCCCAGTACTGTCTGCTTAGTGTGGGCACTCAAACCTTGGGGTCTGGGCAGTAAGGGCTGTTGTGATCTCCTTATGCTTCAGCTATGAACAGACCTCAGACCAGCTTACAGGGTATTGCATGCTCTAATTTGTGTGACTTGGACACTAAAACCTCCTAGGTGAGCACAACTCACTCTCTTATCTCTTATGGTTGCTCTGCCCCTTTAAACCCTTGGTGCTTTTTTTGTCAAATCCCCCCGCACTCACACAGCCTGTCTCCTCCTAGTGCCCAGCACTCACGTAGTCTATCTCCTCCTCTTCCTCTCCACGGTCCTTGCGGTTGTTCATCTTTGGGAAGATCTCCTTAGCAATATCAGGCATTTTGCCATTGCAGTCCTGATGTTCAGTGGTTCCCGATGTTACACCAACCTTCCGGGTTGCTCTGTGACTGGATGGGACTGATGCCAGCTCCACCAGATCACAGGAGCCTTTGGTGTCCAGGGAAAGTGTTCGCCGGTGGTGAGGGGCCCTTCCCATCCCAGCTCGCTCCCCATCTGCTGTCCTGTGCCTTTCCCCAGATAACAGAGATTCATGCTCAGCTGATGGAGGTTTGTGTTTTAGGCTGTGTCCCCGAGCCAGGCTATTCCAGCTGGAGCGGCGGCTTCCCCAGGCCCCACTGCGACCCCATGCACCATAGTGAGAACTTCGAGAGCTAGACTGTAAAAGATTGAGACAAGGGATTCAATGAGTCAAGCCACAGGGTTTTAGCTTATTAGAGCAAAGGCTCACCTGTGAGCTCCCTTATATCTCCCAACAGGGTATAATTCTGTCCTCTTGTTTCAGCAGAGGCATTTTGTGAACTTCTGTAAATTTAATATCTATTATTACTACTACTCCTGCTAGTATTGTTACTAATATTATATAGCACTGGCTGCATGCCAGGCATTTTACCAATTAGATACATAAGAAAGCAGAGGATCAGTCATTCTTGTTTTGTGTAGTCATTCGCACCATTGAATAGTGGACGGAACAACTGACAAAATAAGGGGGTAGGGTTTCATGGTTGCTTTGCACAAGGCGCAGAGAGAAGGGCAATCTGATTCTCTAATCTTAGTTTATAATCTAAATGTGAGAAGGTAGGAAGAGAAAGGGGCTGGTTGGTCTCAGCTCACTGCAGCAGCAAGTCAGCACAAAATGTCACCATCAGGCATCACTGTACAGGATAACCAACAGACAGGAGTAGAAGGGTATGCTGTGTAAGGGGCGGAAGGGCACCACTAGAGCTGTGTGTGTTGGTGGAGCAGAGTGCCTGTGGCTGTTGTGCTGGACTGGAGCAAGGAGCGATGGCAGAATTGTCAATGGTGCTTTGGGGGCAGCAGTAAAGAGAGGTGGCTGCAGACTACAAGAGGAAAGGCTGCTACGAATCAAGGATTAGATTTTCCCCTGAACTAGGAAAACCTCACTAGCTGGAGGACCTGATCGTTCTGATACTACCTGCCAGCCTTTCCTAGTGTCTGGAAAGCACTCTACTAGTTTTTCTTCCATCCAGGGGCAGGGCACAATGATTTCACACTCTGTGCTTGAGAACTACTGTGGAGGACTAACAGGTCAAAGAACATTTCACTCAAGAGGAGACTCAAGAGGAGAAAACAAAAGGGACTGAAACCTACAAGAAGCCACAGTGATAATATGGAAATTGATATTAAAAGGATTGATAATATGGAAATTATGACTGCTTCAGGCAAAAAGAAGATGGGCAACAAGCTTCTGTTAGAGCATCTCTAGTGGCAGTACAACCACCCATGGCAATTCCAAAGTGGCAGCACTAATGTAATGAAGAAATGTATTGCTAGTTGTTCTACTCACTCACCAGTGACCTCTGGTCATAGGTCACTCTCCCCAGTGACATCACACTGCTCTTCCTGGACCCAACAGCAACGAGGACTTGGTCTGGCTGCAAAGAGTGCCGGGATGAATTTGTGACAGCAGCAGATACCACTGGCTGGTTGGAAGAAGGCAGGGAGGGGTCAAGATGTCCATTTGGTGTCACGGGAATTGCACAAAGCTTGGGATCTGGGCAGAGCACAAACAGAGAAAGAAAGAGAAAGGGACATTTCTTTCTCTTCCAGGGTTTCTTCCTCACTGTTCAGTGAGCGTCTGAATGCTCTGGTTGGAAAGCTCTATTAAAACCCAGTATTGCTTCCTGGATTGTGTGCAAGGGTGGTCCAGACAGTGATAGATTTAAAGTAATCATCTCTCTGAATACAGAATGTACTGATCTCCCAGAATCCTTTAAATCCTTTCAACAGCAACGAGTCTAATAGGGGGGACAAAGTGTGGGGAGAAATAAATGCAATTAACACAGCTTGTCTTCCTCTCTAGCCATCCTCTGACACATTCTCCTTTCCTGTCCCTTCTCCCTACCTCCTTGGTCCATCCTGGCAGCAGTCCCTTTCCTCTTGCTCTGGAGTCAGGAAGGGAGTTTGCTCAAATCCTGAAGTGACACAGCAGCTTCCAAATTGCTGGGTCTGTTTGTCCCACCTTCTCCCACTGCCCCTCATGTGATAGAGCAGGCAGCCTTCCTACAAGAGGAGCACTGCCTGGGGCCTAGCAGAGCTTTCCTTGCACACACACCCTGCCAGGCAAAAAAGGGGGCAGACCTTTGGCAGCTTGTAAGCAGACAATGATCCCACCTGTTCAAACAAGAGTAGTGATTTCCCACAGCTTTCATCATCTGAAACAACAGTACCACCTGTCTGACTGGCAGCTACTCATTATTTTGGGCATGTTTCCCATTTTCTTCACATCAGCTTGTCAGCTTGAGAAACCAAGAGATAGACCGAGACTCAGCAAGGCCTACATCCACCAGTACTCTGGGGGCTCCTCTAGACTCCTTTATCCACCTCCAGATTTCAATTAACATTATGTTGTGAGTTCTTACTGGCACCCTTAAAACATTGCTTATGCATCCCAAGGATCCAGGGAACTTGTTTTAATTTGCTCCTTGGGTGGGCCAGAGAGAAGCATCTACATTTCAATAGAGGTGAGTTTAGGTGGCATGGCGGGGTGGGGAGAGGAAACCAAAATATTCTCAGTGTTTTGAAATGTTACCCTTGGTGATTAAAATAATAGAGTTTGAAGCCAGAAATGATCCGTCAGGCTATCTAGCCTGGCCTTCAGCACAGCACAAGCCACAGAACCTCACCCATAGATGCTCATAACTGATGTTTGAGGTATGGCTCATCTTTTTTAAATGTCACTTCATTTTTGTAGCTCCTGTCTGGATTCCTTCTAACTCACCACCATCCTTTTTTTCAGCATGGACACAGGACTGGACACTGGACTTTTCCAGTAACAGTATCACTAATGCTGTACACAGAGGCAGTCCTACCTTCCTTCTCCTACTTGATATTCCCATGTTTGGGCTTCCAAAGATTGCATTTCCCTCCTCAGCAACAGCATTCCTTAATATGTTGCCAGGACTCTTATTTTTGCAGGTAACACTATAAGTTGGTAACGAGTTCAAAACCACCAAAATACTAAATGACAAAAAGAAACTAAACAGGAATTTATTATTTACTCTCTCTCACAATATAAGAACTAGAAGTCATAAAATAAAACTAGCTGGTAGTCTGTTTAAAACTAATAAAGGGAAGTTTTTTTTCACATAGTGTGTAACTAACTCATTGCCACAAGACGTTGAGAAAGCTGACAGTTTAGCTAGGTTCACAAAGGGACTGGGCAAATTCTTGGAGGAAAGAGGCATCAGTAACTATTGGGCTTGTGAGTTAGGGGTACAGCCTCTGAATCTGAACTTCCTAGGTTAAGTACAGGCAGTCAAAAAGCCCGAGGCTGAATTGATTCAGTCTTTGCAGGTTACTGTAAGCTGCAGAGATTAAACCGAGAAGTGCTTGAACAGACATTTACTTTTGTTTCAGGGAATGTAGCCACATGTCTGCAGTGGCTCAGGCCAGAAGCTGGAGGGCACTAGACCATGTCTCCCAGCCTGCCAGCTGCTGCCAAAGAGAAGGGACTGAAGTTCTAAGGCTTCCCCCTCCCCACACTGGAGCAGAGGGGGCATGGCCAGGCCCCAGCCTGGGGCTAGCATGCTGGAGGGTGGGAGTTAAAATCCCCTCCCTGACCCACATGGGACCCTAGCCTGGGTCTGCCTGAGCAGGGGGCAGTGCCTGCCAGGCTGAGGAGGGGGTGGGTGGAGAAAAAGGTAGTGGCACTGAATTCATAAAAGCTTGAACAAGAATAGCTCTTTCTTTGAAGTGAGCATGTATTGAACACATCAATTTGCCACATCAAGCACACAATAAACAACCACCAAAAATCTTCACCTAAGCTAAGATACAGCAAAGTAAGGCACAGTGAGAGCACATACAACTTAGTCTAACTTAAAATGGAATGCAATAAACCAAAAAGACAAGAGGAAGCCTTGCATAAGTCTTATGTAATCCTGAGGGCAGAGTATCTCCTTACAGCCAGGTACTCAAAAAATCCTTCTTGGGGAATCAGCAGGTGGTCTTAGGTACTGGAATGGAAATCCCACAGCCTCATCTCTACTTGGGTTTTTATAGGCACACTTACACTCCCCCTTGGGTGCCTTAATATTAGTATGCTTAGTATGCTTGTCACCTGTGGCACCTTTGGCAGGACTCTTGTGCATTCAGTGTCTTTTGCCTCTGCATAGGCCATCCAGTTTCCCACCTTTTACAGGTTCTGCTTTATAATGTAAATGTAGGTCTTTGCTTTCTTTGGTCACACTGGCCCAAGCAGTCTGGGACCCTCTCCTGTTCCCTTAGCTCCATCTCTAGCACATACATGCAATGATTGTGCCAGGTCTTTGCTAACACCTCCCACCTCTCAGTCTGGTCCAGCAAGGCTTGGCCCTCTGCTCACAGGTGGCAGAGGATCAGTCCCTCCAGCCCTGGCTCCTTCTCTTCCCCATGGCCTGGGGAAGCTGAGGGGAATTACATACATCCTGTCCCTCTCCCCTTATCAACTGTTTGCCTCAGTCTTCCAGAGGTGGGAAGGGGTAGAGTCTGCTGGTCTCCTGCCAGCCCCCTGCCAAGCAGATCCCAGATCAGGTCCCATGCTGGGGGGAGAGGCGATTTAAACCCCACTCCCTCCCCTCCACCTGATCCTGCCTACCCCCGCCCCCACCCCCTTCACTCCAGCTGGGAAGTCTGGCAGGTGCTCTCCCCAACCACCCATAGACTCAGCTGCAGTCCCCAGCTGGATTTCTCCCCACACACCACCTTGTCAGCCATCCCTCACTGCTCTGACTAGCAGACAGCACAGTCCAGCCTAGAGCTGCAAAGCATCTTGGGATGCTGGAGGACTGTGATTTAACTTGAACCAGGGAGGGGTCTGGGACAGAAATTTCATAAACTGGTTTGACTTAAATCAGTTAAGTCTGATATTACATTCAACCAGCTGTATCTTAAAACAGTTTCAGCAATTTTGAAACTGGTTTATGTGCACTGAACTTCTGTTCTGTTACAGGTATAAACCATTTTCTGATCACTTCAACTGGTTTATGTGTAACTTATGTCCCTAGCCCTAGACTGTAAATGTTGGAGGCAGCAAGTGGGAGAGGCACAGCAGAAAAAACCTTGGTCATACTCTGCGCACTCTCCCTTTCAGTATCCACTCTCTGCCACTGTGTAACAGAATATAGGGCAAGATGGACCTACAATCTGACCCAGTAAATGGCAGTTCTTATGTTCTTAATCAAACAAACAAGCAAGAAAACAAAGACTTGCGTAACTGCATTGTCATGAAAATGCTTTAGCCAAGACCAGCATTACAGTTTTGCCTTACGCAGAGAAGAGAGTTTTCAGGGCTGGGGAGGTTTCTGCGTGTTCACATCTTTCACCCAGATGCTGGTGGGATTTGAACAAATCAGCCCAGAGGATCCACTTACCAGAGCCATCCTGGACATCCTGGAACCTGTCAAGCTCCTCCACATTGGATGAGCTCTGCTCTTCATCTGAGTATGATCGGTTGGCATCACCCTGGAATGGAAAAATGAAAACAAAGATCTGGGATTCAGAGGCATCTGGGGGGCAAAGAATTCTGTTCATTCTGGTCATCCATTACCATGGGTGATAGGGATGCCAGATCTCACCATGATCAATGGCAGAACTCATATAGTTGCACTGTTGGCCCATGGAGAGGGAAGAAGTCATCCCCTCAGGGTAGTATGCAGAGTAGAAATTGTGAGCTCCCTCCTTCACTTAAGTGGGTTTGACACCCCCATGAAAGGGTTAAATAGGTTTTTTAACCCACCCTGACCATGTGGAAGGAACCAACTTCAATGCAATACCTTAGGATCTCCTGCCATTCCTTTCATACCATTTCCCACATCTGGCTTTCGAATCTGCATCCTCCCTCCTCCAAGAAGTGGCAGTGGCAACTCACCTCAGCCTGGAAGCCCTCCACCAGGATAGCCACCAGAAGATTGAAAAGGACATAATTGCCAAAGGTCATGAGGGCTACAAAGTAAAGGGATGCCCAAGGTGAGGTAGATGCCATCCCATTATAGAGCACAACATTCCAGTCCTCCTGGGTTAGGATCTGCAACATAGAAGAGAAGGCACCTAAGCCCACCAGAGCAAAGCAAGAGTGAAGGGGATAAACGTAAGTGGGCAGAGAGAGGAAAATGATCTGATCACTACATACCCCCATCTTCTTCCCTCATCCCAATGACTGCCAGGATCCCCACCAGCAGTGTGCGCTGTCCAGCTGTCATGCTGTCTTTGTGGCATTACCTCAGGTGACCCCAAGTGAACAGGGAGAGATGCACACAAACATAGCGCATGTGCTGAAGCATTAAATAGAGAAGTTGCTACAACACAGAATTGATCTTTGCAAGCTGTCCATCTCCCCATTCTCTCACTGCTCCTTGAAGGATAGAGCCCCTCTGCCTGAGAGATGTCAGATTACCAGATGTGTCTGTCCCTCTTCTCTCAGCTTTGCATACTGGAGTCTCAAATGTAGCTTTTTGTGTCATTGTGAGTGAGGGCAGGATTCACTAGTACAAACCTCCTCCTACTTCTGTTCAATTTGAGGTTGCCTCTTTGATCCCATCATGGGTCTAGCCATCCCACAGCAGGCAGCATTGACTCACCTGGAACACAGTGACTATGGCCCAGAGCAGGGAGTCAAAATTCTTCCGGTCAGGGACTGTATCTCCAGTGTCTGTCTTGAGGCTGAATTTGCACCCAAAGATGTGCATTCCCAGGATGCTGTTGGGTAGGGCAAAAAAGATAGTGTCCAATTAAAGTATCTCTGCTACCAAAGTGAGTTTGTTAGAGTACTTCCCCTTCTAATCCAAATGACTGATCATTGTCACCAGAGTAAGAGATATAAGAATGCAAAGAGCCCATGGAGATCTGCCCAAGAGGGGGCAAATCTTTGAATGGCCTATATCTCTTCATGCAGTTTCCCCTCTCCCTGCACCCCCCAGTTTCTGATGAATCTACCTCTCTTGTTCCATTTCCCCCTCCCTTAACCCCCTTCCAGTTTTTCTGTATGGAGTACTCAGAGTTCAGGCAGCTCCTCCACATCACACCACACTTCTACAGCAGTTAGTGAAAGGGTCAAGCTATTTCCTACAGCAAATGAAGTGTGGCTAACAGCATTCACCCTTTCAATTAAACACTGAGATCAGGATACTGCTTCTCTACACACAGTCCCAGCCTACTCTCTGTAAATATCTAAAGGCCAGATCCTCCATGGAGGAAAACTGTACTCCAGCTGAGGATTTGGCTCAGATATAATAATAGCATTCCCTCTTGCCACCTTAATGATAGAAATGGGCAGGATGAATCAGACCCACATTGGTACCACACTTAACATATGGAATGCCTTCTCAAACTGCTATGAAGCCCCTAACTCCTCACCTGAATATGAAGATGAAAAGCATGAGAAGCATGCAGAAGGTGGCCACATTGTCCATGGTCTTCATCAGCACCACCAGCTGGCGCCGTAGGGCAGGCATGAAACGCACCAGCTTCAACACACGCAAAAGACGGAACGTCCTTAGCACCGATAGGCCCCCATCTGACTGACCAATGATTTCCCAGATGCTGTGGCCCAGAGACAGTGAAGGAGATTTTAACCGGGGTGGGGGGGAGGGGGAGGAAAGGGAAAATAGAAAAACAAGATAGAGATAACTGAGAGAGAGAAATAGCAACATTAATCTGAGTTATTACCATTTCCTGAGTGGACTGCATATTTGCATGAGAGAGAAAGAAAATATTTCTATGTTATTTGCATGTGTGCATGTCTGGATCAGGGGTGTGCGTATACACTGTATACTGCACGTGTATGTTCTCATGCATGTGTGTATGTTTAATACTGCACTTCTCACAAAGGAAAATTAAACTGCTGTACAAGCTACTCAGGAATGAATAAATGCCGCATCACAAAGACGTGATGTGAAAGTTCCTTTATTAAAAAAAAAAAGAAAAAAAAAACTTCTACAGCATCTTTTCTCTAAGCATGTCAAAATATTTTGTCAATTTATTAAGCCTCTCAAACTCATGAGAGAGTGGAGTATTACCATTTCCATTTTACCTAGGGGGAAACCAAGGGTCCGAAAAATTATGTGGTTCGCCCAGGGTCACCCAGTGAGTCAATGGCAGAGTGGGGAATAACATTCAGATCTTCTGTTTCTTTGTCTTGTGCAATAACAAGGCTTCTCCCCATATTTTAGCTCATGAAAAGTACTGGTGTTGCACAGTGGCATTGTTTCAACACTGATCTGCCTTGCTGTATGTGTACCTACGGGTGGAAACAGACATTACCCTTTGTCACTTTTGTGCCACCATAACAATTTTTATGGTGGCACAAAGGCCAAGCAAATAGATGTCCATACCTTGTTGTGCCACAAATGCCCAAAATTTGTGGCTGTGACAAAGGTGTTCTTAATTTGTGCAACTATGTAGTGGTGGACATCTGTTTGCTTTATGGTGGAAGAGCATGGGCAGCTCTGGGCTCCCCATGATCTCCAGCCACCCTGGGGGCTTGCAGGGTTTGATCCTGAGCACCCTGCGGATTCCAATGCAGGATCAGGCCCCTCAAGCCCTGGGAGCACAGGCCCAGCTTTGACCTCAAAGAGACATGCCCCAGGCAATCTTGGGGCACTTCCCCGTAAGCAGGGAAAGCTGGGGTTTCCCTATTTACAGAGATGCGCCCTGGAGATTCCTGGGGGTGTCTCTATAAAGGGGAAAGTTGGGCTGGCACTCCAGGAGCTTGAGGGGCTGAGTCCTGCACAGGAATTCCTGAGACACACAGGACTGGGTCCCTCATACCCCAGGAAAACAAGTTGCCTGTTGTCCTGGAGCATCAATGGTAGGGGAGGGGACAGGTGGGACAATGGGTGGCATGTGTTTCACCCACTGAAATGGATCAGCTGTGCTGGGGGACATCCCAGCACAGCTAATTCATTTTATTTGGCAACATTTATTTCTAGCCTCAGTCTAATTCCAGTGTGGCTTCCCTGCTCTGACCTCCTCACCTGATGATGACAATGATGCTGTCAAAGATGTTGTAGGGATTGCGGAGGTAATCGAAGAGCCCAAAGGCGGTGAGTTTCAGAATCATCTCCAGGGCAAACATGCTGGTGAACACAACATTGCTGATCTCCAAAATGTTTGTCAGCTCTTCTGGCTGCATTAAAAGGCAAAGCCAAGGAATCAGAATTGGCGGAGACCTGAAGCCATCGCATCAGAACCAATGGATACCATTCTCATGGGACAGATGGCTCCACATGGAGGGGTGCCATAGGGTGATATGAATATAGGGCTGGAAGGGACTTCATGAAGTCATCTAGTCCAGCCCCTTGCTCAAGGCAGGATCAACTCTGACTAAACCATCCCAACCTGCTCTTGAAGATTTCCAGGGATAGAAATTCCATAACTTCTCTACGTACCTGTTCCAATGCTTGACCACACTCACAGTCAGAAAGTCCCATCTAATCTCCAACCTAAATTTACTCTGTTGCAGCTTGAGGCTATTGCTCATAGTCCTGTCCCCTACAGTCACAGAGAACAGCCCATGCCCATCCTCTCTATAATCACCCTTCAGGTCTTTGAGAATTGCTATCCAGTCCCCCCTCATTCTTCCCTTCTCCAAACTAAATAACCCAAGTACTTTCACCCTTTCATAGATTTCATAGATGTTTGGGTCGGAAGGGACCTTAGTACATCAACAAGTCCGACCCCCTGCCCTGGCAGGAAAGAGTGCTAGAGTCAGAGGACCCTAGCTAGGTGCTGGTCTAGTCTCCTCTTAAAGACCTCCAAGGTAGAAGAGAGCACCACCTCCCTTGGAAGCTCATTCCAGATTTTAGCAACCCTCACCATAAAGAAACTTTCCCTAATGTCTGATCTAAATCTGCTCCCTGTCAGTTTATGGCCATTGTTCTTAGTAATCCCAAGGGGTGCCCTGCTAAATAGAGTGTCCCTTATTTCTTGCTGCCCCTCCAATGAATTTGTAGACAGCTACTAGATCCCCTCTCAGCCTTCTTTTGTGGAGACTGAAGAGACACATGTCCTTCAATCTCTCCTAGTAGGATCTAACCTGTAGGCCCACAACCATATGAATTGCTCTCCTCTGAACCCTCTCAAGGTTATCCACATCCCTCTTGAAGTGCAGTCCCCAGAACTGGACACAGTACTCCAGCTGCAGTCTTACCAATGCTGCAGAGAAGTATCACCTCCTTATACCTGCTCATGATGCACCTTCTAATGCATGAAAGAGTGCAGTTGGCTTTACTTATCACTTCATCACATTGACAACTCATGTTCATATTGGAGTCAACTATGACACTGAGATCCCTTTCTGCTGCTGTGCTGCTTAGAAAGTCATCTCACAGCCTGTAGGTGTGCTGATGATTCTTTCTCCATAGATGTAGCACTTTGCACTTATCCTTGCTAAACTGCATCTTATTCTGTTCTGCCCACACTGTCCAAATCCACCTGAATCCACTCCCTGCCCTCCATCGTGTTTACTTTGCCCCATAATTTGGTGTCATCCGCTAATTTGGACAAAGTGCTTTCTATGCCCTCAACCACATCACTGATGAAGATATTGAACAGCACTGGTCCAAGGACCGAACCCTAGGGAAGTCCACTGCCCACATTTTTCCAGGTCAAAAATGACCTGTCCACCACCACCCTCTGTGCGTGCCTCATAAGCCAATTCACCACCCACCTGACCATGTAGTAATCTATGCCACAATCGCCTAATTTGCTTATAGGAATGGGATGCGACACTGTACCAAAGGCCTTTTTAAAATCCAAGTAGATGACATCTACCTCAGCTCCTGCATCTAAGCATTTTGTGACCTGGTCATACAAAGAAACAAGGTTAGTCAGGCAGGATCTACCCACTATGAAGCCATGCTGGTTGCCCTTCCTCATTATTTTTCCTACTGGACTCCCACAGATGTGATCCTTAATACTTTTTTCAAAGCTTTTCCCAAGTATAGAGGTGAGGCTAACTGGCCTATAGTTACCCGAATCATCCTTTCTCCCCTTCTTGAAAATAGGTGCCACATTGGCCCTTTTCCAGTCCTCTGGGACCCATCCTGAGCGCCGTGAGTGCTCAAACAACCTCGCCAGTGGTTCTGCAATGACAATGGTCAATTCCTTCAGCACCCTTGGATGAAGATAGCCCATGCCTGCTGGCTTAAACACATCCAGCCCCTCCAAATGCTTCCTCACTAGGTCAGTGCTAACTGCTGGTGGGTCGGAGTCCCTCTTGTGCCTGTTTATAGCCCCTTTGGAAGATGTGTCTTTATCTGTGTTTAGGAATACAGATGCAAAGAACTTGTTTAGGAGCTCAGCTTTGTCTCTCCTATTTGTTACCACTTGCCCTAGTCTGTCCTGTAGGGGTCCTATGTTGCCATGCACCTTCTTTTTAATTCCTATGTACCTAAAGAAGGACTTTTTGTTGTCCTTAATTTTTGTAGCCAGCCTGAGTTCCATTTCTGCTTTAGCCTTCCTAACTGATTCCCTGCAAGTGCAAGCCAAGCAGGTATACTCCTCCATGGTGGCTACCCCCTGCTTCCACAGTTTGGATGCCTCTCTTTTTCTCCCTAGGCTCTCTTGGATTTCCCTGTTTAGCCAAGAGGGTTGCTTGGCTCTTTTGCCTTTAATTGTAAGCCATTCTTCCCAGGGCTCTAATAATTTTTGTTGCTCTGTGCTGGACTCTTTCCAATCTGTTGGGATCCTCCCTGAAGCATGGGACCCAAAACTGAACACAGACACACAGGAGCTGTGACGGATCAAAGAGCTGATCAGGGAGGGTATTGATGGTGTCCTTTTTGTGCTCTTTTTCCTCTTTGAGTTTACAAAGATCTTATCCACAGCAAATTCATCTACACTTAGCTGAGTGATCTGACCCCCTGGCTATTCTGGGATGTGTCTTCTAGACCCTCTCTTGGTGGAGCTGTTCCACTTTGTATAAATAGACATTTGTTAGAGCAAGTAAGTGCCTAGATACCTTGCTACTGGCTAATCTAGGGCCAGACTGTCCCACAACACCTTACAAGGTCTTGGATTCTCTCCAGTGACTAACATTTGTTTGTTTGTTTTAATCCTGTACAATTTCATGGAACAGGAAACTTTTCCATCCAGTTCTCCCTCCTGGCCCTTGGTTTTCTGCCTGCTCTCCTTTCTGTTTCTCCTCTTTTCTTCCTTTCCTTTTTTTTCTCTTTCTCCACCATGCTCCACTTCCCCCTCCCTTCTTCCGCAAGCATTTGTTTGCTGGGCCTGTTCTTGCAACCTCCCTCTTTGCAGTGGTCTAAATAATTACCCAGGGGACCATCCTAGTGCATGAATAACACATCAGCAATGAGGGGTAGCCTGTTAATGTCTAACAAGGGACAGAAAGAGAAGAATGGGTGAGGAATGGAGGAAAAAGGACAGCAAGGAAAAAAGAGAAAACTGGTGAGAATAAGACACAAGGGGAAAATTCCCTTGAAACTGAGTGGAGTAAATGTGTCGCTAAGATAAAAACAACACTCTATCTAGGACATCTGAGCCTAGTGAATCTGTGACTGATGTAATACACTTTCTTCCAGCATTGGGCTGTGGTGTGTGCATGTGTGGTGCACATGAGTAGACAGAGAGTTTTAATGACTCCATCAGCTGAACAAGTCTGAACAAAATTAAATTACTCCTCCTTTTGTTTTCAGTATTAATGGATGCTTCTTTGCCATGTTCAGTTCTTGGATGCCCCTCCAAAAAAATTGGGAAAGGAGCCAGCCGCTTGCTGAGGAATGATGATGTAGCACTTCATAGGTGGATGGGGGCTGTGCTGACATCACTGCTGATGGATGCCAGGTTCTTGTCATCCTCTCTGAAAAATGGAGGGGAAGGACTAACCTACCTGCATGAGAGAACAGTGACTTCCCCTCCCCACCCTATGGCTGAGTTATAACTTAACCCATGTAGTCAGACATTTAGAGAAACATAAATGCTGTCAAAGTAAATGCAAATCTCAAATTTGTCACGCGTGAGTTGAGCAGATGTGATCCACTCACATGAGGGTTACATGTTTGGGGTCTATTTTTCTGTATTATACCCCAGTTTCTCTCTGCTCTAAAGGAGAAGCCACAAATAGAACTGACTGAGTGAGTCCACACCACAGTTTACCCACCAGGGAGCAGTGACATTCACACTGTCTGGTATTTCTATAGGCACACATACACTGGGTAAGACCTGGTGGACTCACATACATCACACGGTCACCTTGCTGCCCCCTTTCTTCAGGTAGGTCTGAGTTATGATACATAAATACCAGGTCGCATTTTTGACATCAGGCACAATAGGAAAGAGGGACACTGCTGGAGCCCCCTGGTGGTGACAACTGGGGGAAGGACATTGTCCTGATAAGCCCGTTGGCAATAGAGAAGGGGACTCCATCCTGGCCTGAGCAATCTTTTCCAGGGAAGCTATCACTGCCCCATGGCACGCAGTGGGGAGATGAGTTATTGACTTACTTTTCTTTTAGAACATGTAAAGGTTCTGGTTACTGTCCTTTGAAAAGGGGAAAAAGTTCCCAGGGGCTGTGCTACCACTTTGTTACAGGAAGCACAGGAACACGGGCAGAGCCTGGGGTTCAAGTTAAAACTCCTAGCCTTCTCCTGGCGATCACACCCAGCCCTGTACCATTCCAGGAAGCAAAAGGAATCTAGGCCTGGCTGTTTCTATTCCAAAACCAGAACAACTGGGTTAGTATCTGCTCCCCAGATCTTTGGCTATCCATGCCTTTTTCTAACTGGGCTTTCATCCAGCTTCTGAAGCAACGCCATCTTTACTCTGAAAAACACTTTCTCAGCACCTGCTACCTTTATCCCTCCTTCCTTGGGATCAAGGATTTGGCTGTGATTTCCTTGCGGGTGGAGGGAGCAGGCAAAACTGCCTAACCCTGCTGCAGAGTTTTATTAAAACTGCCAGTTTCTCTAAAATCAAAATAAAAGGGGAGAAGGCTCAATTTCCATCCATAATTACATTTGAATAACAAAATGGGTCCTCAAAAGGGGTGGGAGAAAGAGAGAGAGAGCGCATGCAGGGAGGAGAGAGATGAAGATAACCACACAGAGAGCCAAGCAGTAATGACACGAGATGGGAACGAGAGACCCATATGCTAAACAGAGACGCTAATTTCAGCCTGAATCAAATGATTTTGTCAGTGAGAATGAAGAATGCAAAAAGACAACAGGGATGATGGTGGATTATCCTTCTCACCGTCGTCCGCACCTTCATTCTCTCTCTGTCGCAGAGTGCAATTGATGTTCTAAAAGTCATGCTTGCATCTCTCTTACGGAAAAGGTCACCTGTTCTCCTTGTCTCTTCTTCCCTCCCTGACATCTGTTTCTCTAGTCAAGCCTGCACCTGTTAATCTTTTTCTAATGGGCCATCAATCACCCCTGCAAAGCATTCTTCCCAAAGAGAGTGAGGGGCAGGAAGGAATAGGCAGGAAAGGTACAGACAGACAGAGATAAGGACAGAAAAAGGAAAAGGTGGGGGTACCCAATGTAAGCTTATTAACATTATGTGGAGAAAGGAAAGGGAAGCAAAAAAAGAAGAGTTAAGTGATGCAGATAAAAAGAGATGCAGAGAAAGAATGAAAACATGGAAAAGAAAGGAAAGAAAAGAAGAAGGGAGAGGAACCAGCTGGATTCATGAGACCTGAGGCAACACACTCATAGAGCAAAGGCAGACCCTACATTGCAGCCATTTGTGGAGAGACAGATAATTAGCCAGAGTGAAAAGAACGATTAGCTTTGAGCCCGAGGTGTTGTCGGCAGGGCTGGGAGCCCCAAGGGGGCCGTAACCTCCCAGGAATTCTGTGACATCTGGGACTAGCAATACCATCATGCGCTTTCAGCTTAATTATGAATGACAGCTGACACAGCGGAGGGCTGGGTCACTGTGTGTGTGTAGTGGGGGTGGGAAACAGTTTCTCCCTGGCACAGGGAGTGTAGTCTTAATGGAGGAGGAAGACTAAAAACAAGCGTTCCCTTCTGAAAAGCTATAGCCAACTTGTTAACTTAGAGCTGTGGGACACTGCTAGAGATCAAACAAGTGGCTGCCTGACATTTGTTTCCAGAACCTTTTCAGAGGTTTAGCAAAAAATGGCAGGGTTCATCCTCCTTCCTTTCTTCTGTGACCTCCTGGCTTTCTCCAAAAGCAGAAGGACTGAAATGGCCATTGGGAAAGTCCTGCACTCACAACAGCTCCTGCCCATCTGGAAGCTGGGAGCCCCAGCAGTCTCATCAGAACAAAGGCCTGCTTATTTTGGTGATTTCTGGTCCTGGAGAATGCACTTATGTCTCAGAATAGTGTGGGGGACAACTTAAATTGGGCCTCTCCAAAATGCAGTCATGAGGTCGGTGGGGCAGTCAGAGCAGAGTGGTAGAAGGTTGCGTGGGGCCAATTTTAATTTGATCTCACATGGTTTGCCAAGTCTGAATCTGGATCTTTCCAAATGCAAGAAACAATGATCCAGATTCCCTTGACAGTGAACCCTTCCCCTTCTACACTAATCAGATGCCATGTGCAGAGGCATAACAGCCAGGGTCTAATACCTTGGGTGGCATCAGCAGCAGGGCCAGGCTGGCTCGAGTAGCTGGGCTTCCTGCAGTGGCCGTGGCACTTGGATGGGTAGTGATATCAGCTGCCATCCTTGTGCCCCCTCTGTGTAGGCATTCAAGGCTGGTGCCCCTGTAGCCCATTGCTCATTATACTACTGGCCATGTGAGAAAGCGAATGCAACTTTCCTGTGGAGGCTAGCCAATTTCATCCAAAGTTCCTGCCCCAGTGACGAGGTGACAGATCTGGGGTGAAGAAGAGAAGGTCTTAACCACCAATCCTCATTGCCCTATTTTAACACAGACATTTTTAACCCAGGCCACTGATGGCACTGGATTTATGACCCAGATATCTTGTTTCGGGCAGACTCACACCCTCAGACTGACCACGACCTCTCTATTCGATAACCGGCAAATTTGAATGATGTCCAGTGACAGCAGATAAGACTAAGGCAAATAATTTTTAATCTACCAGTCCCAGGGTTCACAGAATCAAGGTACATCTGGCCAGTACATGAGTGCGACTCTGAGGTTTTCTCTTGAATGTCAGATGTCAGCAGCCTGGGCATTGGAGGGTGAGGCCCGCCCCCTATGTCCACCAGTCGGGTGGGTGAGACAGGCTAGTGGTATGCCCTCAGTTCATAGTGGCCTTAGGTTCCCCTCTCAGGAAATCCCTCTTTTTGTATTCTTTTCCCCCCTCTGATGACTCTTCATCTCTGGGCATTGCTGATCCGTCTCCCTGTGGTCGTCATACTGTCCACATTCTGTCCTGTCATTATATTCCTTTGTTTTACAAACCCATCATATGCACACATTCTAATTTGGTTTTTTGCTGGTTTCTCCTAATTTGGTCTGTTCTGCAAAGCCAAAAATCCCAGGGCCTTGCAGTTGGGCACTATGACCTAATGCCATCTTATCTCATGTTATGGAACAGTGTGGTACATGTCTTCAGTTTCGCAGCCTGTGTATTTGCTTGCTGGTTGCCTGTGTCAGATACAGTGGGCCTTGAAGGAAACTGTCACAAACAGACTTTTAGCAACCAATTAACCCTTGGCATTACCCTGGATCATTGTTTTAATAAATCTACTTTACCGATAAGCCAATTCCCAAAAGCACACCTCTAAATACCATTTTCTAGCCATCAACCATCTATCTTGTCCATTTAGTCCAGTGTCCAGCCTCTGATAGTGACCAGCATCAGATGCAACACAGGAAGGGAGGTAAAAGAAACTCTGCAGCAGACAGGTATCAAGTAGACTGTCTGTAGGAGGAATTTTCTTCTACCAAGTCTAAATTGGCAGCTCTGGTGAAACTGAACTGGGGCAACTCTTTGGGCCAGATGGCTCAGGCAGATCTTTGACTCCTACTGCCCAGGGTAGCACAGAACCAGCCACACAAATCAGTTCTCTGATATCTGTACCTTGTAAATACAGTAGAGAGACATGACTGATAGAAAAATTTTCCTAATCTCTTCATACTTCTCCACTACAACAACACAACTTGACAGTAACTGTAAAATTGCAAACTAGAGATGGAAAACGCACACACTGTGATATTTAGTTCAAATCCCTGTCACAGAACCCAGGCAGAACTGCATGTTGCTTTGTCCACATCCAGTTTTAAATGACCTAAACGAAGGGGTTTGTCCTGTTACCCTAGGGAGATGTCTCCACAGCTTAATCCATCTCATGCTCCTGGACTGGATGTCTACTGAATGTCTCTGACAAGCAGCAAACAGTAAAAAAGGGAAACAGCAACTACACAACATGAACCAGTGGAGCTAGTAAATGATGATACAGATGAAAACTACAGGGGGAAGTGCAGGAAGGTGATTTTCTCTTGGACTTCTTCCAGTGCTGTGCTGTACATTTTAATGAAGAACAGCAGAATGGACTACTGCCATATGTAGACTGCATACTTACTATGCCCAGCAGTGGTGTCCTCATATGGGCTGCCTCCCGAACTGGAAGTGGGGTAACTGCTTTTGTATGGCACTGTGGGTAGGCTAATTATCACTGTCAAATGAAAGTATCAATTAGCCCACCTCCATTTTTGCTAGTCCACCCATAGAACCAGAAGGACACACGTATATTGCTCTCAGTTCAGGAGGCAGCCCACCTGGAGCAATATGCCCCGTTTGACAGCACCACAGCAAAGTACAGTCATTACCACAAACATGTGATTTCCTGATTGTCCACACTGTATCTTATAGGCAGGTATTATTAAGTGCAAACAGATTCAAAGGATGAGGAAAAACTGGTCTGCAGTAGGACAAGGCCCATGGCAATCTACAGCTATGCCTTTCTGCTTGTGCCATGAAACAGCCCCATATGAAATGTTAATGGAGAGGGTATTATAAGGCATGCTACAAGGTACTTAATCTATCCTGTGCCTCAGGACCGTACAATAAAATAGGATGATAATCCCTTCTTTGCCTCACATGGGTGTTATCAGGATAAAATACTTTAATGGCACTGAGGTGCTTGGAGACTACAGTAATGAGGGTCATATCTGTGCTTAGACAAATGTGTTTGCTTTACATGTCTCCATCCACCTGTCACTTGAGGCCATCATAGCAAGTAGCGGCTTGTGTGGTCTCAACCCCTCAAAGAGAATGGAGGAAAGAGAGGAATTGCTGGTTGCAGCATTCAAAGGACTCACCTGTTTTCCTCAGTCCTTGTATACAGCTAGGCTGTGCTCATGCATCTCTTAATTAAGCTAGAAAGACTAGCAAGCTGATGGATTTGAATTGAGATGCTGGTAAAGTGCCTGTGACATCCCCAGAGGGTACATTAAATTAACCAAATAGACTAAGGATTCAGTCAGCTAATGAAGAGAGAAATGAGGGAGAGAGGTGGGGGAAATGGAGGAGACAAGGGAAAAGAGAGAGAGAGCAGAGGGATAGAGGAGACAAAGAGAGAAAGAAAAGTGGAGGATGAAAGAGAGAATAAAAGGAACAGAAGGAGATGAAAGGAAATTAGATGGAGGCAGACACATGACTGAGTGCAAAAGCAGGGGATAAAAAGGCCCTTGTGGATGCATCTCAAAGTCATGCTGGAATCTTCTGCACTACAACCTGTGTGCACTTTGCTCTGTCTACCTCTACAAGGTTGTAAGCTCCTGTGAAAGGGCCCAGGACTCCTTAAGAGGCTCATACACCAACAAGCTTGCTGTTGATGCTCTATAAACAATAACAAATTGAGGAAGAGAAGAGCCTGAGCGTCTAAGTGGACTTGGGTACCTCAGTGTGAGTCTACTGCATCCTTTTCAAAACCCTGGAAATCCATTAATGCATCTGATTTTGTCACTTACAGCAATCTGACCCTTAAGACTGAAACACAAAAAAGCACCGAGGAGGAAAAGGATCCACCTCCTTTTTGCACTAACTGTTTTTCAGAGACCTGAGAAAGGTGGGGTAGAATTGCACATAAGTGCCAAAGTCCACTTCAGCATCTAATAGGTAGAACAGAATCTGGACCTTTGTGACAAGAGGAAGCAAATGCCCCTGCCTCCAAGAGGCTCTCCTCAGAACATAACAAGATTGTTCAATTTTGGATGCTGCCCAAGGGGACCCTCTCATACATGAATCCAGACCATGTGGGACTCTTAATTCCATTGTGTGTGACCTACCTGACCCATGGTGCTACCGTCTACCCATTCTCATTGTCCATTCCCACCCCCAGCTGGCACACTGAATTCAGATTCCCAGTTCTCCCCAGGGCTGTTACCTGTTCATGGTGCTCAATGCCCATGCTGATGGTGTTCACCAGGATCGCTATCATGATCCCACGGTTGAAATACTTGCTCTCCACAATCCCTCTCAGTTTGACTCTCACTTCCTGCCACATGTCACTACACAGCCTCATCGGTTTGCCCTCTTCCCCCTCCTCTTCCTCTTTCTCCAGCTCAGCAACACCATTGCTTTCCCTGCTTCCTTCTCCCTCCTCTTCACCGGCCCCTCCATCCTCCTGGTCTGAGTCAGCACTGTCAAGGATGGAGAGCCTCCGGGCTGCTTCACGCTGTACTCTGTGGCATCTTGGGCAGTTGTTGGGGTCAGAAGTCAGTGTCACGGCAATGGGCTGGACAAGGGCCTGAGGAGTGTAGTCAAGAGAGTTGTGTTTCTGACAATGTCCTAGGAAAAGAAAGGATTAAATGTAAAGAAGCAGGGTCAAATTTCCAAATGAGGCTTCAAATCAAGGTACCAGCTTTACATCTGGGACTTTAAATAGGTGCCTAAGATAGCTATGATTTTTAACATTGAGGGAGAATGGAACAGTCCATCAAGGGAAGTGGTAAATTCATCATCATTTGAGGTCTTTACATTGAGATTGGATGCCTTTGTAAAATATATGCTGTACTTCAGCTAAAAGTGATTAGGCTCAATGGTCTTCACTTACATAGTAAGGAAGAATTATTTCTTCCAGTGCAGGCATCACAGGATGAAATTTGGCAGCCTGTGCTACCCAGAAGGTCAGACAAAATGATCACAGCAGTTCCTTCTGGCCTTAAAATCTTTGAGTGCTCATTGAGAACCCAAATGCTGAACTGTGCTCTCTCATTTAGATACCTGAGTTTTGAAAGTATCTTAAAGAGCCAGAAAAGAGACTGAAAATAACATAGTCTTACCTACCACCCTCTATCAAATCAGATCTGTTGGCTTTCATGACAAAACCAGGGTTTTATATCTTTTTCCTCCTGTTAGCCCTGGAGTGCCAGCACACCAAAGGGAGAGTGAGCTGGCATCTAACCTAGCTTTGGCATCAAAGTGCCAGTTGCAGGATCTTTGTTAGTGAGTAAGATGTGCAAAAGCAAAAGGCTGAGTTTGCAAGGCTGACAGTTAGAAAATCTATCCTTTCACTTGTAAATTGGCCACATGTCATCTGGAAGCCACTGAGAAGCAATTAGCGCACACAACCCCACTGAGCCATTTGTACAGTCACTTTCGAGGCCAGAACCTCAACTGAAATTATAGAATTGTACCTCATGTCTGATCGCACACATGAAAAAAACTTGCTTTCTCACCTTTTAAAAATTAAGCAAGTTCCCCACCCCTCAAAGTTATGCTAATACATCTCAAAACTGTGTTCTTCAGCACCTCTTTCCTACTGAAACCACCCTCAATAAATTGCCAAACCTTCTCAACTCTGATCCATTGTACCCACTTTGAGCTTTATCCTGAGGTCCTACAGGATCTCCTCATACACTTCAACCCTCTCCCCACACTTTCTGCTAATTCCCCTTCACCCTAGAGTACCAAATACTCAGATGTACCAGAGCCCTCCACATGCCTCTGTTGATACCTTTCAGTCCTGTTAAGCAACCGCCCTTGAAACTTTAGACCTGGGCTTCCCTTACAGCTTGTCCAATGAATGAAATTCCTGTTGGTGACACCTACTGCTGTTTCTCCTTGGGATCCTGGTGACAATATTAACTCTGAATTTTGTGTTCTAGGAACACATGCCCTTTGGCAGGTTGGTACATGACAAAACTCCTAGCTGCTGTCATATTTCCAGCTTTCCCCACAGAATTCTTACTGTAGCATCTCTGTCCTTTCCCATTCATGTCTGGCTTCATGTTGCCTGGCTCCATCCGGCCCTGGCGTCGGTTCTGCAGGTTGTTGTAGAGGCTGAGGGTGCGGCGTTTGGCTTTGCGCACAATGTGGCAGATGTACTGGAAGATTTCCTCATAGCAGTCACCTGGCTCCATGTAGCTGGCCACAGTGCTGGAGGACAGATACCGTGCTCGCTGCTCCTGCATGAGCTGGTGCTCCCGCTGCTTGGTCTCAGAGAACTGTGTGGCTATGACCACGAGGCATAGGTTAATCATGAAAAAGGAGCCAACCTAGGACCAGACAAGGAGGAGCAGGAAGGAACAACAATGGTAGGAAGTAGGGAAAAAAGAGATGAAAAGGAAAGTGGAAAAGGAAAATAAAACAGGAGGAAGACAGGGGAAAGGAAAAAGAGAACTGAGATTCTGTCCAAATAGGTGGGGCTGCAGTTCTCCGGGAAAACCATACCTAGCTGCCTGAGAACAACTCACTTGATGTGATTTTTACCACCTGGGCCAGTATCAAGGCACTAAACTGAGATGAACTTCCTCCCTTCCCCTTTTTAAATATTCTTTCAGACTTTCATTACCCATCCTCTAGAACAGTGGTTTTCAACTTTTTTTCATTTGTGGATCCCTAAAAAATTTCAAATGGAAGCGCAGTCCCTTTTGGAAATTTTGAATGGAAGTATGGACCCCTTTGAATTGTAAGTGTGGGTATTCACATACTTTTAATTGCTCATAGTCATCTTTTGCAGACCCCTTAGACATAGTCTGCAGACCCCCAGGGGTCCACAGACTACAGATTGAAAACCACTGCCCTCAAAAGCAAAAAGGGCACCTGCCCTACTTCATTCCATGACTTGTCTCCTCTAAGTTATCGGTGCCTTGGTTTGCCCATCCATAAAATGGAGACAACAATGCTTAATCCTCAAATATCTTTGCAGAAAAATCACTATAGTGCTGCTAAGTATTATTAAATGTGTGGAATCTGCATTAGAAGATCAACAGGGGTGGGGCAGGGATTCAATAAGAATGCAAGCCTGGTCCACGTGAGGGATTTTGAAGCCCGCTTATAACATTTTTTTGAAAGTTGTTCCAACATGGATGGCAACTGCTCTCAATGGAGCTGTAAACTGCAGAATAAGAGTGATAAAAAGGACAGCTTTCTTTCTGAACGGTGACAGGCTTTCCATGCTTTTCTGGAGTGGAGTTTAGGTGCTACCTGTGGAGACGACAGAAGTAGGTTCTGATGGACCCTAAAAAGGACTGTGGAGACAAGGAGTCCCAAAGAAACAAATAAAAAATGGAACTGGGTGCCTTTGCCCTCTGGGCCATGCGTGGGGGCAACTTTCTTAGAGCAAGGGAAAAACTTGGGCTGGAATACTATTAAGAAAGTAGCAGCAGTGCAGTTTCCATAATTGGATTTAGGACCACTAACAAAAAAACTGAATCAGCTTTAGCCTTTCCTTCTTGAGATGGTAGCTCTCATCCTGTGGCTGCTTCCCCATCCTGTATCTCAGCTCATCTTGCTAAGCTGTAAAAATGCAACCCTTTATGAGAGAGGGAGGTGCAAAGAGTAGGCAAAGGAGAAAGCTCCTGTGTCAACTCCACCACCTCCCTGTACCTGAAAAGGAAGACATAGAGACAGATTTTCAGGAGGGTCCAAGTGTAACTTTGCCTACTAAAATAGCTGGTATCCCTCAGGTCCATCCCACGTGCCTCTTCACCCCTCCCACCTACTCTCTCTCTCACACATATACACACAGGTGCCTAGTGGCTTCATCATGAGATTCAATACAGTGGCTTTTAATATTTCAAAGGGGAGATGTATGTGCTAGTATTTAAATAAGCCTTTGAAAAATGAAGCTGCTCCCTGCCAGATTCAGTGTTAGGACAATATGCCGCTTCAAAATAAAGAGCTTTTTGTTTTCCCCTAGTGCCCTTCAAAGCTGTTCTAAATCTGTTCATCTTAATTTATATAGTCCTTCTCTCCCTCATGCCAGCCCATCTGCCCTTCAGGTTCTTTATGTGGCGTTTCAGGGGGGAAAGAAAAAGAAAGAAAGAAAAAAGAAAACGGTTATGTGGTTTAGAGCCCTTTGCCCCTTACTCCCCAAAAATTCTGCATAGTCCATGTCTTCGTCATGTTTTCAGTGATGACTCCAAGCCTTTTGCAGATGTGTTCCTCTCTGACACACAAACACACACACCCTTACATTTTTCCATCCTCATTGTCTCCCCCCTCCCACACTGAATGAACCGAAGTGGAAGTTTGGGAGCTGGGAATATTTTTTTAGTAGCATTTTAATGACACCCATTCCTGTGGTATCCAGGCATCCCACAGACTTAAACTGATAAAAACCTACAATATTCCTGGGTCAGGAGGGAGGCTCCAGTTTGCAGAGGGAGGAACTTACGGACAAAGAAGTAAAATGAGACTCATGAGTATAACTGATATTTTCTGCTCCTTAATCCTGTCCCTCAAGTCAACCCATTCTTCATGATCTCATCCAAGACTGTGAGAAAAAGGAAGACGAAGAAGGACTAGATGTGGCTACCAGATCACCTGTTCAGGAACCATTCAGTGAAAGTCATTAAATGCAAACAATATGCTTGTTGAATTCCTAAGAGAACTGGCAGGTCCACCTTCACATTGCCCTTCAGGCTTTGGGCTTGGAAGCTGATACTCATTCTTTACTGAGTGTGAATGGTGCACTGGTCTATCCCTTTTATGGACATTGTGGGGCTGAAGCCAGACATTGCTGTGCCCCTTTAAGAACAGGTAGTTCTGAGAAGCATTACCAAACTAGGATGGGAATGGGTCCTCTGCCTGCTAACGATTAACAAGGAGAGATCTTGACCCCGTTAAGTAGGAGACTTGAGAACTTTCAGTCTACAGTATGGCTGGGGAAGCCAGTCTGGATTAAAACACAGCTCCAGGAAAGGAAGTTACAGAGACTTTAATTAAGAGCTTGAAACCAAGGATCCAGGCTTGGAAGAGAACTTCAGGGAAAGACCCAAAGGCTGCTGCGGGACTAGTAGAACAACCCTGATTGGAAAGAACCAAAAGATGGTGATGGTCTGAAGCCCCAGAAAGGAATGGTTTGAACCTGAAAAGGTCAGAACTGTATTTGGTGAGGTCTCAATAAAGAAGACCCCAAAAGAGTGGTGTGCTGGGACTGCTTCCTGTAAATAAGTATTTGGCATTAAATAAGCTATGGGATCGAGTGCATCTGTGGTGTAATTTCACAGAAGGCAAAGGAGTTAACCTAGAAATAATTCGGCCTATGGTCTGTGCTTGGAGCAGTTTACAGTCTAACTCATGGTTCATCTCTTGCAATGGCTGACAGAAATAACATTAAGCATCATCTGCAAATGAATAGGGTGTGTCTAGAAATGTCACCGACACTCAGCTGTAAAATCTCAAGATGAGTGTTTAATTGAGGGTTTTCAGATGACTGTGAAAATTCAGAGACAACACTGAAATCAGAAGTTGATCTTGTGAGTTGATGTGAGTTGATCTTGAATTAAGAAGATGCTCCATCTGACTGAATGTTCACCTTTAGTATCCAATATGCAATTTGGGACTACTCGAATTTAAGGGGAAGAAGCTCGCCCCTTCTTACACATGCATATTTAAAAGGCTAAATGCTGCCTTCATGAAGGTACCGTGCAATTCCTGCCAACTTCTGTGTATAACAGCGTGACATTAAATTCTGTCCCTACTTACATTGTACAAGCTGGGATACCCCAATGGTACTGCTTAAGTGAAAATGGAGGTTGGTCCAGTCAAATATGTCTACTTCAGGAGGTGAGGGGAGAGAGGCGAATGAATAAATTGGAAGTAATGAAAGCATCTACTAAGTGCATCAAAAGCACTGGCTAATTGGTTTGCTTTTGGGGCTGAACATCTGTAGGCTAGGTCTTGTACCAGTTTCAGATAAAACAACTCTAGCTGCAATAATAGTGGACTTCCACCAATAAGGACTGAGGCTGAAGCAGAGTGCTTTTCATGAGAAGTGGGGGAGGCTGCCTCACCATGTAAAGGAATCTTGCCTCTATAATTAAAAAAAAAGCTTGTAAGTTTGATGAGACTGATAGACCACATCTCAGCCTTTTGTTTCTGTCAACTAAAATCGAGCTAAGGCAAAAGAACCCATTCAGGTGTCAGCCACAATGAAGCTCTTCAATCATGACTGTCTAGCTGCTTTTAAAAATATTCCCTTCTCTTTCCTTTTCATTAGTCCTCACATATTCTCTTTTTGTCTCCTCCTCATCATCCTCCATGTGGGCAGTAACTTAGAAACGAGGCAGAAGGCAGGGCATGTTGTAGCATGTGACAAAGTAGGCTGTGGTCTACAAATGCTCATGTGTCTCCGAACTGCCATACCTTTTGCCTGACTTCAGAATAACATGACTAACCACCTCTGTCTTCTTGATAACAAGAAGAAACTTGGAATCCAGATGCACAAGCAGTGTAGTGCTGAGTATGGTATTGATATCTAGATAGAGTTTCTGTAGCTGAAAAGAAACCAGCTCCAGCCTCTTAGTGATTCATTCATACCTCTCCTCACTTATTTTATTCAAAACAAAAATAAACATTCACAATAGGCAATTCAGCCTGTAAACTGTGTGCTTAAGTAACATAAAACCTTTTCTTCCTATTACTATCCCACTTCTCTTCCTCCTTTGCCTCATCCACTGAGTACTACACCCACCTGTCTGCACTGGCCCAGGTGATGTTGTTAGATCTTTGGGGCAGAGACTGTTTTCCATTTCAGGTGTGTATGTCATTCAAAATATTTGGCCCCTGCTCATAATTCAGGTCTCTGGGCACTACTGCAAGACAAATCATGAAAATGGGCTACTCAGGACTGGCATATGTATAAAGAGGAGGGAGAGGGGGAAATGCATTTATCTGTGCTTGGAATAGAACCTAGATGTAGTGCTAAGGAGAAGAAACCAAAATGGATTTTGGGGCCCTTGGAACAGACTCTAGGTAGAGATCTTTGGGAAGAGAATAAAATCCTAAACTGGACTTCCAGGTCCCAAAGAATATATATTGGGTGTACTCCTCTAGGGGTGTGTCTACATGTGATGCTACATCGCCATAGCAATGCGCTACAGTGACTTAGCACTGGTAGGCACAAACCATGATGCTGCAGCTATGTCACCATAGCAATGTACACCCTTGTTATAGTACATTGCTATGATGATATAGTGGCTAAAAATAACCATGTGCCACTGGCACAGGGCAATATGGGCTCTTACTGCACCGTCATTTAGTACTTCCTTTTGGAAGTACTAAAAATAGTGTGGTAACAACAGCATTGTAGGGGCATGTGTAGACACACCCTAGGAGGAAGAGATGAACCTGATCTGTATTTGTGTACGACTGGCAAGGATCCTGGATACAACCTTCAGAAACTGAATCCCTGAGGAACCTGGAATAAAGGACAGTACAGTCCTTTCCTACCCAGCATCCTTTGTTTATATAAAATACATGGTCTCTCTCAGAAGCCTTGATACAGAAAGCTGGGACACTCTGAGCCTAGGTTATAAGATAGGAATTCACCAGCATGAGAAGTCACTTCATACTTACGATTATCAGCAAGATAAAGTAGATAAAGTTGTAGAATGAATGAGCATCCATCACATAATACATAATCTCCACCCACCCTTCCAGTGTGATCACCTGCAAAGAAAGGAGAAAGCGAGAGAGACAAGAATGAATCCAGGAGTACCACATCCCTCTACATGGCACAGCTGATGCTGATGAGCAGAAGGTCATAAATAAAATACAGGAAAGCTGAAAAACTTCCAATCCAGGATATAAGCATGATTCTTTTAGGTGAAGAAGGCATGCTACCAAATCCTGTGAGATTATACTAGTTACCCATATAGATATTCATTCAACTACTTCATTTCCCTGAAACAAAGTGAAGGTAGAAGAACTCAGAATGGATTTCTGTGCCTCCTGAATTGGATTCTGGGTACAGCCTCAGAAATGAGGTGGAGAAAAAACAGATCTGGATTCCAGATCCCATCTGGAATGTGTTTCTACAACCTTAACATGGATTACACATACAGGCTCCTTTTCCAGCCAGGTCATTGTAGTTATAACAGCACCTAACTCATTTCAGTGTGATGGTGAGAGAGCACCATATGGCTGAAAAAGGAATTGGACAAAGACCTGGATCCCAGCTGGGAAGCTAATCTTCTCTCACCTGAAATATAACAATCCAGGCATAGCCAATATTGTCAAAATTGATGGCGCCTTTGTGTGGGTTGGTATTGCCTGTGCGGCAAACATTGTAGTACTGGTTCCAGTTGACGCACATGCCACTGACATTGAACTCCTGCCGGACAGAGTTGTAGTAATAGTAGTCATCTTTGTCCAAACAGCACTCGTGGCCCCTCTCCTTCAGTGGTGGGATCTCATGACACCCCATGATGCCATTGTCTCCTGACAGTGAGCAGATGAAGGGCATCTCATCATCCTCCTCGGGTTGGTAATACGGGGGTAAGACAATGTCGCCTTGTCTAAGAGGATGAAAAACAAACTGATGAAGTTACTGTGACAAATGTTCACTATAGTGACATTTGAGGAACTAGAAGCTGCCACTTTGGTGCAAGAAATGTGTTGAATAAATGACCTATAGATGTATTTTGAAGGAGGCTGGCTGGAAAATAATAGCTTTGTGAGTTGGTCCCCAATTTTGTAGAGCCCTGTTTGGGGTTAGACTTCATGGTCTTAAGCAGAATTCTACCATCCACCATCCCTGAGGGATAGTAAAGAAGCTTTACATCTGCCAAAGGAAAATATGTGCATTCAGATCATCTACTTAGTTGGTATCAAAGTCCATGCTGAATACCATATAAAGAAAATGGCATCGAGCCATGTTGTGATGTACCCATGTATGGAACTATAAATAGATGCGTCTTGCAACGTTTGGCCGTAAACTTCTTTGCATTGCCCAACCCCCCAGTTAATACAAACATAAAATTGCAGTTGAGCTCTCAAAACTCAAGAAATGCAAATTTAAAACTGTACCAAAAGAAGGGAGTTAATTCCAAGTTCACATATTATTTATTAAAGAATACCATTTTTTCCACAACCTTCAAAATACATCTGCACTTGACAAACTTACAATAAGATACGAACAAGAAATCTGTGATTTTTCATTCAAACTTAACATGGTCTTCTTCAGTTTTTGGTGTGCTGCAATAGGTATTGCGTTAATATAGGTGGTATTTTTTATTAAATACCATGGAGTGGTGTAAGGTGTTGAGAAAAAAAAGAAAAATGAAAAGCCTCTTGGTCTGCAGCTGAAAGGCACTAATATATAAAGGCATATATGTGCATATACATATTGGATGCAAACATTTTTGTGTGGAAATCAAAGGGTCTAGTACAATAAGTCCTGAGACAATAACCGTACCACTCTTTCAATGTGAAAAATATAATCGTTCTTTGATATAATGGACATTAAACAGTTTGCACCCTACTTACCTAAGGGACCAATTTCTTCCTTTTGTTCTGTCCTGCTCCTTAAGGTCAACTAAGAGCAAACTCCTGCAAGTCCCATGAGTGCATCATGTTTGCCTGGCAAAAACACATAGGAGGTCGCTCCAAGGCCTTCCAGAACCTGGGCCTGGACATATTCCAGAAGCACTGTAAGATCTCATTTGGGCAGGCATTTAGCAAGCTAACCTAAGTTGAGATATCATTTAAGGAGTTTGTGTGTTACATTCTCATGTTATACCCTGCCTGCTTTTATACAGTTATTTTTCCTCTTGTAAGCTTCCCTGAGCCTTTGTGGGCAAGAGCAGCAAATAAATCTAATAAATACACAGCTAAATTAATATTAATATCATTGAGAAACCAAGTGTTTTAGACCAGGGTGGGAATGGTCAGCCAAAAATTAGCTAACACATGATAATCTAGCAGGTTATAGTCCCATTTCCCTTCTCAGGTACCCAAAAGAAAAATCAGGTCCTAACCATGCATTTTCCCTCATAAAAGCACAGTTTTAAACAGCCTCAAGTAGCTGCCATCCTCTCGTCAGCCTTCCAGTCTCATTTTCTCCCCTAAATCATGTTTTAACAATTTTGTTTTCAGTTTAAGGTGATCTAAGGCCTTAACATTAATCAGTTTAAATTCATCTAGAGCTTTAGCTCTTTAAGCAGTTTAAACTGATGTAAGGCCTTAGATTAGTTTAAGGTGATTAAGATACTTTAAAGCCCGAGATCAGTTGAAGACTTGGCAAAGCTGCAAAGTCAACAAGGAGGCTAGTAGAATCACTACAGTCTGCAACTGGTGCTTTGCTCCCCCATGCAGGGTGAGTAGTGTCAGCTGCTTTCCCAGTTCAGTTTCCCAGTGAAGGAAGTGAACAGAGCTCTATATACTCTCTGAATATACTCTCCATTTACCCCCTTCCTTCCCCCCACCAAATTTCTGGACCCTTGGGGGGCCCCACAAGCCAGATGACACAGTTCCAAAGGCTGGGGGTCGAGCACCCCCGCTCGAAGCCATGTGCTCTGGAGCAGAGACCTCCTCTGTGGCTGCAAAGCCCATGCATGCCTAGAGCTGAGATTCTGTCGGCCTTTCCCCAGACATCATCTCATTCAGTTTCTTGTACCATTACAGTGCCCATCCTTTGTCTTCAACATTTGTGTTCTGGTGTCTCGCCCAGACAGTTCTGCCAATGCAACTCAGCCTTGATTTGCAGCACCCCAGGGCTTTCTCACAGCTTTCCAGTGCCCTGTAATCTGAATCCAAGTTTTCAAACATGAAATGGCTGTGTCTCCAAACACAGAGCCAGCAGATGTGTGCTAGTACAGCTCTTCATCCTTGCCTTTCAGTCATTAACCAAAGGGAATCCCTTAACAGTACAGAGCTTCTGCCAGAACCGTCTGTGTTTTTTACAGCAAGACCTTGGCCAGGGGGAGGGAGGCAAGGCTGGGGTATCTGTACTCCAGCTACTCCTGGCAGGCGAAAAGACCTCTTGAAGCTGAGGACAGCCAGGCAGGACTTAAGCCTACGACTGGGCCAGTCCTCAGTTGGCCCAGAATTCTCAGAGCTGCCAGGATGACATACAACTACTTTTGTTCTCTTTCCCATTTCAAACTGGGCAAAATTCAGCCCATTTGGGCACCAGTGTAGATAATTATGCAAGATGCAAGGCGATAAAAGATCAGACCCTTGACTGTGCAGATGACTTGACCAGGACTCTTGAAGCTGGGTCAATGAAAATCAAGGTAGAAAAAACAGTTGAGGGATTTCAGAAATGACGATTGCTTGGCCTATCCCAGCTGAGGGAGTGGCAGAGCAGGGGTTCAAGAATAATACTTTAATAGACCACTATGTTGCCAGGTCCCTTCTGCAGGCTTATCTAGCTTTCAGACTGTGTATGTGCATGTTTATTGGGAAAGAAATGGAAGCTTTTGTGCCTGGGGCAGGGAAGGGTGGAAAACTAGGTACAGTCTAGACATTTTAATGCCCTGGAATTCTTGTGATAGAGGTCAGAAGGAAATAAGGGGCAGGGAAGGGAAAAGACATCTCCCACAGACAGGACAAGGAGACAGCATTTCTCATTCACTCACATTGTGAAGTTTTCCTCCATGAAACAGCGGTTCCGGAGCAGACCAGCCCACAATTGCACTCCAATGATGCCAAAGATGAAGAAGACAAAGAAGCAGAGAAGCAGAACATTCCCCAGCATTGGCAGGGTGTCCAGGAGCAAGTTCACTAGGATCCGCATGCCTGGAGGGAGGAAAGGGGGGGAAGGAGAAAAGAGAAAAAAGGAAAACAGAGAGCAAGAGAGAGGAGAAGAGGGAGGAAGAAGAAAGGAGACAAGATGGAGATAAGGGAGAGGGGAAAGAGAGAGATTAAAATAAAAGGGAAGCAGGTTGGAAATTCATTATAGCCCAAATCAGGCTGGAACTGCTGAACTGCCCTTTGGTCCCAGCCCCAGCTGATAGGCCAGTAAAAGTCATTATAGTTCAGCATCCTTTCTATTCCAAGCCTCACATTACAGCTCCAAAACAGAAAAGGCAAAGTGGCTTTTGGCACCAGCACAATTTTATCTGATATTCCATCTTCTACCTTTTCTGCAGAAGAGTGATGGAGTGAAAACACTGCTTTAAAACACGCACACCTTAATGCCACCATCCTTGATCGGCAGGGACTGAAAGTCATAACTGCTTGACGGCTGTACAGTGACCTGTGAGAATTGAATCAATGGTCCGAACCCAATTTGCCTAGTGGGATAAGCCTCCACATCACACACAGAGAAAAATTCCTTGTCATAACTGGCATGATTTGGCCCTCTCAGTGACAGTCTCATCAGGGGACCATATGGAGACCAAACTCCTTTTTCTCTAGCGACTCCTCCATGACAGGGCTGAAGCACACTGGTGGCAGGGCATAGCATGAGGGAGGCTTTCACTGCTGCTACCCCTGCAGTGCCTGTCCTCTATGTAAACAGAGGGTTTGTCCTCTAGGACTACCACTACAGCACCTTTGACCAGAGCCAAAAGTTCAAAACATTTTTTTTTCTTATTGCACAAAGAATTTCTATGGATTTCTTTTTCCCTTACTGGCTCACAGAGCCAAGGGACAAATTGACAGGGACAAGGGACCAACTTCATCCTCTGCTATATTAATTATGTTTCCTCTGTTCTCCAAGGATGCTAATATTTTAGAAATACTTCTGAGCATCAGCCAGGTTCCATTTCCCCCTCCCCACTTCCTTCTCCCTCTCCTCCACCGAGGCTCCCTTCTCCAAGGGTCCAGGGAATTCCATCATGGAAGACACTCCATGTAGGCCAGCATATAATTAGATAATTAGGTATTTATAACCAGTTCATTACTTCAGATGGCAGCTGGAAGGGGAACGAGGAGGGAAAGATAAGATTAGGATTCAGTGCCAGCCCCTTGAGGCCACAGTTAATCCCCTTTTTATGCCCACTGTCAAGTAATTAACCGTATCAAGTTGCACTTTACACTGTCTCAAATTCCTGCAAGGTCCTGTTCACACTGCAGGAGAAAAGTGGACTCGGTTGTGAGGTGTGCAATTGCATACAGGCTTAGTGCCTATGCTTGTGGGGGCAGATCAGTGTCTCCTGTTGCACATGGGGATGTTTGCTTATTGTGCATAAGGTTAAGATGGTAGGGGTGGAGAAGGAGGGAAGAGTGTATTTATATGACAAAAGAGAGTAGGTGTATGCAGGCAGTGATGCATATTGCACATGTATGGAGAAGGGCAGGAAGTGTGTGCATGTGCTAAGAAATGCTGAATTCGCAGAGGAGGTGGGAGAATGTATACTTCAGCCTCACAATCTGTGGGGCCTATGTTGCCCTGAGGAAGATGTTTTGGTGAATGTCCTTTTCCTTTTGGTTCCACTGCTGGAGGGAGTGGAAGGTCTGGACGATGTGATATTTGATAAATTTAATACCAGATTGCTGGCACTGCATGTGTGCATACACAGTCCTGGCAATGTGAGAGAATTTAGGTGTGAGACAGCAGTGGGTTATGCATGAGACAGAGAAGGTAAGGGGCAGCGACTAAATACACCTCTTCAAGAGTTAAGGAACAACAATCTGCAGTGGGTACAAAGCTTCAGCCTCCTGGCTGCCCAGATGTGTCATTATTCACCAGTTATTCAGCATCTAGCCTGTGCATTCATAATTCACTAATGCAAGGTCACAGCTCCAACCTCTTGCCTGGGCATAATGGACAACACCATTATCCCAGCCAGCTTCCTGATTTGTAATAATACAAAGCCTAACAGCCTCACCATCATGTGCCCTGTGCACTGCCAGGCCCTCTGACCTCCCCAGTCTCTGGGGCAACCTCCTCATTGCCACCCAACAGTTTCATAGATTCAGATTCACAGACTGTAGAGTCAGAAGGGACCACAACAGATCATCGTGTCTGACCCCCTGCCCTTGGCAGGAAAGAGGACTGAGGTCAGATGACCCCAGCCAGGTGTCTATCAAGCCTCCTCTTGAAGACCTCCAAATCAGGAGATAGTACGATCTCTCTTGGAAGCCCACCACCACACATCAATGCAACACGCTTCCAGCAATAACACTGCCTCAAACAGTGATTTTATAAGCTCTCAGAAACCAGACTAGGTCAGTACTTTTATGAGAGACCTTAAGGGAAACCCAGGTATTGTAGGAGGCTGTGGAGGTAACTCAGCACATGGCTGACTCTTCCCAGAGGTGTAACCATGCAGCCAAGCACCTGAGCCAGCTACAACACAGAGGCAGCAGTGTCACCAGGGAGTCACCAATGCAACTGAATGCCTGCAGTGACAGCATTTTTCCCCTGCATCCCTCCCTTCCAAATCACTACCCAGGGTAGCTTCCTTGGTCCCCCTGCCCTACTTACACCAGTGACTCTTTCCACTGAGTGGGTGTGTCTACACATGCATTTACTCCTGCTTAAATTTACTGGGCAGTAAGTAGGAATAGGCTGGCGTCTGCATGTGCAGGCATTAAAACACATGAATGCTGGGTGTGCTCTGACTTGGGACTAAAGTTAGTCCCAAGTCAGTCCACACACACAGTGTTACTGTGCAGTAAGGTGTCTACATGTGCATCATTGTGCAGTAACTAATCAGGCGTAAATTTTTTTACCTGCATGATGCAGGTATCAAATTTATGCTCAAGTTGGCGTAAGTTGCCATTTTTACTGCACAGTACAGAGGTATATGCATATACATGCACCCATAGTGACCAGTAATTTTGCTTACTGCGCAGTAAATGCACACGTGTAGATGTGCCCAGTCAGTACTAAACCAATACGCTGCCATGATGTGATGGGGATCATGCTGCATCCAGATGAGACACAGGACAGAGGTCTTGACTAGAGTTGCGCAGAAATATTCAGAAGAAAAATTTCTTTGGCAGAATATGCCAATTTGGCAAAATCAAAGTGTTTCACAGGGGCAGTGAGACTGAGTTGGAGTTCTGAGGGAAAATAGATGGGTTTCAACACTTGCCTGCCTTTTCCAAGGAAATCTGCCTCAGCTCCTGACATCTTGCCTGTGATGATGGGCTGCTGCGGGGAGCCCAGGCTTCTAGGTTCTCTGGCTCCAGCACAGCCAGCTGTATGGACTTCCCTCTGGGATGGGGACAGCAGGGCTTGCAATGTCTGTGATGCCAGGCAGCATGCCAGGCAGTGTCCCAGGGAACTAGGTTCTCTTTCCTTTCCCAGAGAATTATTTTTTTTTCACTCTTAATTGGGCTGAAACCAAAATTCAGAAATATCAAAATCTCCCATAAAATAGAATTTCCTTTCACAGCCAGTTTTCCTCATTCAAGCTCCAATGGAATTATTTCAAAGGCAAGAGGGTTTAACTTGTTGCAACTAAATGGCAACCGGGATGATTCTATCTGCCTAATGTCCCTGAGTTGATTCCCTCATTTCAAATTTCATTTCCTGCCCTAAAATGTTCTGCACTATAAAGTGTTTTACCCAGACACTGCTGCTTTTCAGCCCAGGACAAGGTGATTCCTATGTGTAAAGTTTGTTCAGTTTGTAAAAGTTGCAAAATCCTTAAGAATTAATTTGGCTGAAAGGTGCTATGTAAATACAAGTTCATTATCATTGCACCCTCAGTTCTTTCACCCGCTACTTACATTATTGCACTGCCTGTATATAATTATAGCCAGTCTCTTAGCCATGTCCCCTACAGAATGATCACACTGCACCTGCTGCCAGCTGACCTCACAAGTCTGCAGGCCTGGTTGTTACTGAGGGCTAGTACATTTTGATGTCTTGCAAAAATGGAGCAGGTATGTACTGTCATGGCATATTGATTCTGTCCTCAGAGTTAGTGCTAACCCATACTGGTGTTTTGGTCTGAGCTCTACCAGGCTTATGAATTTGCTACCCTAGATGGGTCTGCACACAACACTGCTCCTGAAGCCAGGAAAGGGCCAGGCTGTCTTGTGTCACTTCCTCACTCCTTTGCACCCCATTAGATGTGGAGCAGGCTATGATTGAAACTGTTGGGGAGCGAAAGCTTAGTGGCCACTGGGGCCTGAATCAATAGAGCAGTGAAAAAAACGAACCTCCCAAAAGGCCAAAACCTAGCTGCTTCTGCTAGGGATCTTTGTCTGGTTCACCCAGGACTGATCTCATACCTGGCCCTGATTTAAATTCAGGGCTCTGGCTCCCTTTGAAAAGTGGTCCTGCTCAGTTGATTTCAGGGATCAGCTCTAGCTCCCTGCTCTCCTTGGCCCCAGCCTTCCCCATTCGGAAAGACCTGATTTTCCAATCCACTGATGAATGCTTTCTACCACCATCCCCTCAAGGCCTTTGAAGAAGAAAACAGGCAGACCAGAATCAAAGAGCAGTGGCATTGCAATGTGCTGGCAGGATCTATCTGGCCAGCAGGTAGGGGACATGACTGTCTCTCTGGCCTTTCAAAGGAAGGTATAGAGGTATCTAGAAGCCCTGAAAGAAAGAGGGAAAAAACCCTGAAGGGCTTAAGGACAGGAGGTTGGTGGTTCACTAGACACCCTGGAGATTTAAAGGGTAGGGTCATCACAGCTAGCCAAGTGGGGCTCCTGGTCAGCAGAAGGCAGGGTGTGAGGAGGAACTGCATGTAGTCACAGGCAGTGAGGAGACAAGTAGCAGCAATGAGAAAGCTGTCACCCAGAGGTGGACACATACAGCACTAGCAGTGACTTTCTTTCCATTCAAATCTGGTTTTAATAATGTCCTAGCTCTGGGGAATCTGGCTGCCTTTCTTCATTGGGGTGGCGGGGAGGGTGCAGTATGACCATGAGGAAAGCGAAGAATTTGTCAGGGCAACAATTAGTTTGACGTCTGAGGACACACCGGAGAGTCTTGCACAGTGAATTCTGGAAGGTCTTACAAAGCAGATTCTTCCATGTCTTCCTCTCCTGCCGCTCCCTGTACTCTCCCTTCAGGTTTTTCCCTGTCAGCCTCCCTATTTACTTTTCCCTCACTGTGCCCCTTGTTTTTATTCTTTCTTTCTCCATTTCTTCTCTCCCTGTGACTGTCTCGCGCTCTCCCCTTGCCTGACTCAACCCCCTCTCATCTCTTGTCTCTCCCCACACCTTCATTTGTCCTTTACCATTGGCAGAGCAGAAGCCACACTGGCTCACAGCGAGGAGTGGATATGAAAAGGGACAATGACCTTTTCTGAGGCAGCCTTTGAAAAAGAGCCATTCCCTGAAAAGAGAAAGGAAGAGGGGCAGGGCAGTCTCGAGAACAAGCGGGGAGGGAGGGCACTGACGAAGCAACACTCGGCAACCAAACAGACTTCCAGGGCGTAAAATATGAAAAGGTTTGCTCTTCAAGCGGAAGAAAAGCTAGAAGCATGAAATATTCATGAGTGCCAGGTGTGGGCCCTGAAAGGCATCTTGCTCTCCCAACCCAACCTCACAGAGAGGCTTGGGGGATGGGAGGCTGGGGGACAAGGCTGTATCTGCTACAGGCAGAAGCAGCCGCCTGTGAAATATCTCCTTGTGCAAACACTCCTTGACCACTTTCCCACATGTAAAGGGTGGAGACTGGGAAGGCGTGCCTGGCATCCGGGAACATCTCCTAGCTAAAAAGGAGGCGTACACCCAGTGAAAGGGAGGGGCCATCACCAGGGAGGACTATACCTCAGTTGCTCGGGGCTGCAGGGGGACGGCCAGGAAGGCCGAGGCGGAGATGGAACTGGGACTAGCTACCCAGATCAAGGACAAGAAGTCCTTTTTTAAATACATAGGGGGTAAAAAAAAAGGTGCCAGGTAACATGGGGCCTCTGCAGGACACGCTAGGAAATCTGGTCATCGCACCAGACAGCAAAGCTAACCTATTTAACAATTTCTTTGCCTCCGCTTTTCTGAGCAGGGACCGGATCACACCCCCCCCCACTGGGACCCCCACAGTACCCAAGGGAGGCACACCCAGGCCTAGGGTCAGTGAGGACCTAGTCAGGGAACTTCTGGAGTGACTGGATGTATTTAAATCAGGTGGTCCGGACGATCTCCACCCCAGAGCGCTGAGGGAATTATCTGAGGTCATTGCAGAACCCCGGCACGGCTTTACGAGCACTCGTGCTACTCTGGTGTGGTGCCAGAGGACTGGAAGTGGGCCAATGTGGTTCCCATTTTCAAAAAAGGGAGGAAAGAGGACCCAGGAAACTATAGGCCAGTTAGTCTTACCTCGGTCCTGGGTAAGCTTTTTGAGAAAATTATCCTGGCGCACGTCCATGAGGGGCCAGAAGGGGAGACTATGCTTAAGGGCAACCAACATAGGTTCATTCGAGGCAGGTCCTGTCAACCCAACCTGGTGGTCTTCTATGACTAGGTC